>NW_027675413.1:667500-762500 GCF_965601325.2 Salmo salar
GTGTTTTTGTCCTGTGTGTGTGTGTGTGTGTTTTTGTCCTGTGTGTGTGTGTGTGTGTGTATGTATTTGTCCTTTGGGTGTGTGTGTGTGCGTGTGTGCATTTGTCCTGAGTGTGCGTGTGTGTATTTGTGTGTGTTTCGCACTAGAAACATTAATTACACACACACACACACACACACACACACACACACACACACACACACACACACAAATACACACACACACACACAGGACAAATACACACACACACACACAGGACAAATACACACACACACACACACAACTTTGTCCAAGTGGTGGTCAGAATGTTTGTCTTAACTAGCCTGAAAAGTCAAACATGTCTGATATGAACATTGACATAAACCCTCTACATACTTGAGTTTCTCCAGTCTGCAGTGTGGATCCTCCAGTCCAGCAGAGAGCAGTCTGACTCCTGAGTCTCCTGGGTGATTGTAGCTCAGGTCCAGCTCTCTCAGGTGTGAGGGGTTTGACCTCAGAGCTGAGACCAGAGAAGCACAGCCTTCCTCTGTGACTAGACAGCCTGACAGCCTGCAAAGAGTCAAATCATATTAAAATCAAACTGCTATTCTTTGGTGGTGAAAATAGTGGCAGTATATTTCTTCAACATATTTAGATATATCAGTGTCATGAAACCTGCCATATCTATTCAGAAATTAATGTATCATATTATAAATTACAAATGATCAACGTTTTGCCTGCAGATAGAAACATGTATAGTACAAACATTTGAGTAGACTGACCAGACCAGTTTAAAAGCAGTATCAGTCAAAAGACAGACAGTGAGGTATCAGATTTAGATTGTATTGAGTATACAGTCCACACCATATCTATTTTGACAGTGAAGATAACATTTTAATTGGGGATAGGGGCCAGTATTGAGAATTTTGAAAAAGATATGTGCCCATTTTTAACTGCCTCCTACACCAACTCAGAAGCTAGAATATGCATATTATTGTTCAGGTTTGGATAGAAAACACTCTGAATTTTTATAAACTGTTTGAATGGTGTCTGTAAGTATAACAGAACTCATATGGCAGTCAAAACCCTGAGACAAATTCTGACAGGAAGTGGATACCTGATGTGTTGAATTACCTTTAAGCCTATGCCATTGAAACACACAGGGGCTTATTAATCTTTTGGCACTTCCTATTGCTTCCACTAGATGTCACCAGCCTTTACAAAGTGTTTTGAGTCTTTTACTGTGAGATCTGACCGAACAAGAGCCTTGGAACGGTGATGGCCGATTAGACTCTGGCGCGCGAGTTCATGTTGGGTACCCTCGTTCCAATACGTTTTAAAAGAGAATGCATTCGTCCGCCTTCAATTTTATTCATGTTCTGGTTGAAAAAGGCACTAATGATTTATGCTATACAACGTTTGACATGTTTGAACGAACGTAAATATTTTTTTTTCACGTCTTTCATGAAGACAAGTCCAGCGGGCTTAGTTCATGTGCTAACGACACGGAGCTTTTTGGACATAAATAATGAGCTTGTTCGAACAAAACTACATTTGTTATGGACCTGGGATTCCTGGAAGTGACATCTGATGAAGAGAATCAAAGGTAATGGATTATTTACATAGTATTTTCGATTTTAGATCTCTCCAACGTGGCGGTTAGTCTGTATCACAAAGCGTATTTTTCTGGGCGCAGTGCTCAGATTATTGCAAAGTGTGATTTCCCAGTAAGGTTATTTTTAAATCTGGCAATCCGGTTGCGTTCAAGAGATGTAAATCTATAATTCTTTGAATGACAATATAATATTTTACCAATGTTTTCGAATAGTAATTATTTAATTTGTTGTGCTGATTGACTGGCGGTTATTGGAGGGAAAAGATTTCCTCAACATCAACGCCATAGTAAAACGCTGTTTTTGGATATAAATATGAACATGATAGAACAAAAAATGCATGTATTGTCTAACATAATGTCCTAGGAGTGTCATCTGATGGAGATTGTCAAACGTTAGTGCATAATTTTAGCTGGTTTTCTGCTTTTGGTGACGCCTGTCTTTGAAGTGACAAAACATTACACACAGCTATTTTCAATGTACTCTCCTAACATAATTTAACTTTATGCTTTCGCCGTAAAGCCTTTTTGAAATCGGACAACGTGGTAAGATTAAGGAGATGTTTATCTTTCAAAGGGTGTAAGATAGTTGTATGTTTGAGAAATTTGAATTATGACATTTAATTGTTTTCAAATTTGGCGCTCTTGATATTTCACCTGTTGTTGATAGGGTGTACCAGGGGTGGGACGCTTGCCCATAGAGGTTAAATGTGGCTCTAAACTCCAACATTTTGGATTTCAGATCAAATGTTTCATATGAGGTGACAGTATATAATGTCACCTTTTATATGAGGATATTTTCATACATATCTGTTTCACCATTTAGAAAAATAAAAGCACTTTATCTATCTAGTCCCCCTATACCTGTTAGGGCTATGGGGCAGTATTGACACGGCCGGATAAAAACGTAACCCGATTTAATCTGGTTACTACTCCTGCCCAGTAACTAGAATATGCATATAATTATTGGCTTTGGATAGAAAACACCCTAAAGTTTCTAAAACTGTTTGAATGGTGTCTGTGTATAACAGAACTCAAATGGCAGGCCAAAACCTGAGAAGATTCCATGCAGGAAGTGGCCTGTCTGACAAGTTGTGTTTCATCTTGGCTCTTTTTATTGAAGACTGAGGATCTTTGCTCTAACGTGACACTTCCTACGGCTCCCATACGCTCTCAGAGCCTGGGAAAAAGCTGAACGATATCGATGCAGCCTCTGGCTGAAACACATTATCGCTTTTGGCAAATGGCCGATCAGAGGACAATGGGCTTAGGCGCGTGCCCGAGTCGACCCCATGCTTTATTTTCTTTCTTCTTTTTATCTAAACGCAGATTCCCGGTCGGAATATTATCGCTTTCTTATGAGAAAAATGGCATAAAAAATTGATTTTAAACAGCGGTTGACATGCTTCGAAGTACGGTAATGGAATATTTAGAATTTTTTTGTCACGAATTGCGCCATGCTCGTCACACTTCTTTACCCTTTCGGATAGTGTCTTGAACGCACGAACAAAACGCCGCTGTTTGGATATAACTATGGATTATTTTGAACCAAACCAACATTTGTTATTGAAGTAGAAGTCCTGGGAGTGCATTCTGACGAAGACAGCAAAGGTAATAACATTTTTCTTATAGTAAATCTGACTTTGGTGAGTGCTAAACTTGCTGGGTGTCTATATAGCTAGCCCTGTGATGCCGGGCTATCTACTGAGAATATTGCAAAATGTGCTTTCACCGAAAAGCTATTTTAAAATTGGACATATCGAGTGCATAGAGGAGTTGTGTATCTATAATTCTTAAAATAATTGTTGTGCTTTTTGTGAACGTTTATCGTGAGTAATTTAGTAAGTTCACCGGCAGTGTTCGGTGGGAATGCTAGTCCCATGCTAGTCACATGCTAATGTAAAAAGCTGTTTTTTGATATAAATATGAACTTGATTGAACAAAACATGCATGTATTGTATAACATAATGTCCTAGGTTTGTCATCTGATGAAGATCATCAAAGGTTAGTGCTGCATTTAGCTGTGGTTTGGGTTTATGTGACATTATATGCTAGCTTGAAAAATGGGTGTCTGATTATTTCTGGCTGGGTACTCTGCTGACATAATCTAATGTTTTGCTTTCGTTGTAAAGCCTTTTTGAAATCGGACAGTGTGGTTAGATTAACGAGAGTCTTGTCTTTAAAATGGTGTAAAATAGTCATATGTTTGAGAAATTGAAGTTTTTGCATTTTTGAGGTTTTTGAATAACGCGCCACAGGATTACACTGGATGTTACGTAGGTGGGACGATTTGGTGCCACCTGGCCTAGAGAGGTTAAAGAAGTCATATGTTTCCTGACCAATTCACTCATAGTGTATTAAATTAGTCAAAAGTTTAGTGTTTGGTCCCATATTCTTTGAATGCAACGACTACATCAAGCTAACCTCTCACCATTACCAATAACAGAGGCTACAACAAAACATGCTAACCTCTCACCATTACCAATAACAGAGGATACAACAAAACATGCTAACCTATCACCCTTACCAATAACAGAGGATACAACAAAACATGCTAACCTCTCACCATTACCAATAACAGAGGCTACAACAAAACATGCTAACCTCTCACCATTACTAATAACAGAGGATACAACAAAACATGCTAACCTCTCACCATTGCCAATAACAGAGGCTACAACAAAACATGCTAACCTCTTACCATTACCAATAACAGAGGCTACAACAAAACATGCTAACCTCTCACCATTACCAATAACAGAGGCTACAACAAAACAAGCTAACCTCTTACCATTACCAATAACAGAGACTACAACAAAACATGCTAACCTCTCACCATTACCAATAACAGAGGCTACAACAAAACATGCTAACCTCTCACCATTACCAATAACAGAGACTACAACAAAACATGCTAACCTCTCACCATTACCAATAACAGAGGATACAACAAAACATGCTAACCTCTCACCATTACCAATAACAGAGGCTACAACAAAACAAGCTAACCTCTCACCATTACCAATAACAGAGGCTACAACAAAACATGCTAACCTCTCACCATTACCAATAACAGAGGCTACAACAAAACATGCTAACCTCTCACCATTACCAATAACAGAGGCTACAACAAAACATGCTAACCTCTCACCATTACCAATAACAGAGGCTACAACAACACATGCTAACCTCTCACCATTACCAATAACAGAGGCTACAACAACACATGCTAACCTCTCACCATTACCAATAACAGAGGCTACAACAAAACATGCTAACCTCTCACCATTACCAATAACAGAGGCTACAACAAAACATGCTAACCTCTCACCATTACCAATAATAGAGGATACAACAAAACATGCTAACCTCTCACCATTACCAATAACAGAGGCTACAACAAAACAAGCTAACCTCTCACCATTACCAATAACAGAGACTACAACAAAACATGCTAACCTCTCACCATTACCAATAACAGAGGCTACAACAAAACATGCTAACCTCTCACCATTACCAATAACAGAGACTACAACAAAACATGCTAACCTCTCACCATTACCAATAACAGAGGATACAACAAAACATGCTAACCTCTCACCATTACCAATAACAGAGGCTACAACAAAACAAGCTAACCTCTCACCATTACCAATAACAGAGGCTACAACAAAACATGCTAACCTCTCACCATTACCAATAACAGAGGCTACAACAAAACATGCTAACCTCTCACCATTACCAATAACAGAGGCTACAACAAAACATGCTAACCTCTCACCATTACCAATAACAGAGGCTACAACAACACATGCTAACCTCTCACCATTACCAATAACAGAGGATTCAACAAAACATGCTAACCTCTCACCATTACCAATAGAGGCTACAACAAAACATGCTAACCTCTCACCATTACCAATAACAGAGGCTACAACAAAACATGCTAACCTCTCACCATTACCAATAACAGAGGATACAACGAAACATGCTAACCTCTCACCATTACCAATAACAGAGGCTACAACAAAACATGCTAACCTCTCACCATTACCAATAACAGAGGCTACAACAACACATGCTAACCTCTCACCATTACCAATAACAGAGGCTACAACAAAACAAGCTAACCTCTCACCATTACCAATAACAGAGGCTACAACAAAACAAGCTAACCTCTCACCATTACCAATAACAGAGGGTACAACGAAACACTTGTTGACCAACTACAGGAATACTAACCTCAAAGTCTCCAGTCTGCAGTGTGGATCCTCCAGTCCAGCAGAGAGCAGCTCCACTCCTGAATCCTTCAGGTCATTGTTACTCAGGTCCAGCTCTCTCAGGTGTGAGGGGTTTGAACTGAGAACTGAGGCCAACACTTTACAGGATGTGTCTGTGAGTTTACAGCCAGTGAGTCTGCCAACACAGAAGAAATACAATGACAGACATTTTGTATTAA
Organism: Salmo salar; assembly: GCF_965601325.2. Taxonomy (NCBI): domain Eukaryota; kingdom Metazoa; phylum Chordata; class Actinopteri; order Salmoniformes; family Salmonidae; genus Salmo; species Salmo salar. The sequence continues at coordinate 673,551 of NW_027675413.1, forward strand.
AATGATACGCTTAGCTTTCTCTGTTTACGCTGTTACCCGTTTACAAATAATGTGTTGGGTTTGACCTCAGAGCTGAGACCAGAGAAGCACAGCCTTCCTCTGTGACTAGACAGCCTGACAGCCTGCAAAGAGTCAAATCATATTAAAACCACACTGCTATTCTTTGGTGGTGAAAATAGTGGCAGTATATTTCTTCAAAATATTCAGATACATCAGTGTCCTGAAACCTGCCATATCTACTCATACATTAAAGTATCATATTATAAATTACAAATGATCAAAGTTTTGCCTGCAGATAGAAACATGTATAGTACAAATATTTGAGTAGACTGACCAGACCAGTTTAAAAGCAGTATCAGTCAAAAGACAGACAGTGAGGTATCAGATTTAGATTGTATTGAGTATACAGTCCACACCATATCTATTTTGACAGTGAAGATAACATTTTAAATGTGGCTCTATACTCCAACATTTTGGATTTCAGATCAAATGTTTCATATGAGGTGACAGTATATAATGTCACCTTTTATTTGAGGATATTTTCATACATATCTGATTCACCATTTAGAAAAATTAAAGCACTTTATGCATCTAGTCCCCCTATTTAAAGAAGTCATATGTTTTCTGACCAATTCACTCATAGTGTATTAAATTAGTCAAAAGTTTAGTATTTGGTCCCATATTCTTTGACTGCAATGACTACATCAACCCTGTGACTGCCATGATTGAGAAAGATCATGAATAATAATGAGTGAGAGAGTTACAGAGGCTACAACAAAACATGCTAACCTCTCACCATTACCAATAACAGAGGCTACAACAAAACATGCTAACCTCTCACCATTACCAATAACAGAGGCTACAACTAAACATGCTAACCTCTCACCATTACCAATAACAGAGGATACAACAAAACATGCTAACCTCTCACCATTACCAATAACAGAGGCTACAACAAAACATGCTAACCTCTCACCATTACCAATAACAGAGGATTCAACAAAACATGCTAACCTCTCACCATTACCAATAACAGTGGCTACAACAAAACATGCTAACCTCTCACCATTACCAATAACAGAGGCTACAACAAAACATGCTAACCTCTCACCATTACCAATAACAGAGGATACAACAAAACATGCTAACCTCTCACCATTACCAATAACAGAGGCTACAACAAAACATGCTAACCTCTCACCATTACCAATAACAGAGGCTACAACAACACATGCTAACCTCTCACCATTACCAATAACAGAGGCTACAACAAAACAAGCTAACCTCTCACCATTACCAATAACAGAGGCTACAACAAAACAAGCTAACCTCTCACCATTACCAATAACAGAGGATACAACAAAACAAGCTAACCTCTCACCATTACCAATAACAGAGGATACAACAAAACATGCTAACCTCTCAACATTACCAATAACAGAGGCTACAACAAAACATGCTAACCTCTCATCATTACCAATAACAGAGGCTACAACAAAACATGCTAACCTCTCACCATTACCAATAGCAGAGGCTACAACAAAACATGCTACCCTCTCATCATTACCAATTTATTTATTTATTTCACCTTTATTTAACCAGGTAGGCAAGTTGAGAACAAGTTCTCATTTACAATTACGACCTGGCCAAGATAAAGCAAAGCAGTTCGACACATATAACAACACAGAGTAACACATGGAGTTAAACAAATGTAACCCTCTCACCAGGCTTGAATATGACTCTCACAATATTAACATATGTAGAGTATCTCAGCAGCATGGGATGTTAGGTGAGAAGGACATCTCCAATAAGAATTCCTATTGTAAACTATCTAGGGTTATGACAATAGGGTATTAACTTCAGATGAAATGATTATAGGTTTCTGTTATTGAATCAGGATAAACCATCCCATGCATTAAATTAAAACAATCAATGACTCCACCAAGGCAACATACATAATGTTCCATATGTGTATTAAAACATTTTCAAACACAAATACATGTTCAGACACAACATCAAAAGAAAAAATAAATAATAATAAACCCCAATGAGTCGTGCACAACCCGTGTCCAAATTAAGCACCTCACATTGTGGTTACTCACTACTTGGTAGATATTCCCTCAGCGAAGTATGGCAGTTCCATGCAGGTTTCCTCACCAAGTCCAAGGCAGCACAGCTACCCATGCAGACAGTACTCCTTAGTAACCGATATCCCCATGGCAACACGAACTCGTTAAGCTTCCCAAGCAATTATCTCCCGGTGTCACACGATGCTAGGCTAACCTCTAGGCTGGCTAATACCTCCACGACGAGACGGTAGCTTCAGTCTTTACTAAGTTAACTAAATTATAACAACTCTTTTATTAAATAAAACATGTATTTCCCTTCATGTCTTAGTAGCTATGGGTTTTGTTCTACTTCTGTCGTCTTCTTTTATAATTTTTCTTCACCAACCGTCCTGAGGTAAAACGTCCATCCTTTCATCAACGTCTTTTCCCCTCCCGTTAACCAGGTCAACTCCCATTGGCCACAACTTAACAAGCGACCTTATTGGTCAAAACTTAAACTTCAAAGTAAAACAAACTATTCACTTATACATTAAATAAATATTTCTTCAAAAAGCATAATGCATTAACAACATTACAGATTAGGAGCAATTCAATCATCTTTTATATATAATACCAATTAATTATAACAAATAAACTCAATACTTGGTTCAAACAAGGGTATTACACAAACATACAGTAAATAATACAGTAGAAAAATAAGTCTATATACAATGTGAGCAAATTAAGTGAAATAAGGGAGGTAAAGGCAAAAAAAGGCCATGGTGGCAAAGTAAATACAATATAGCAAGTAAAACACTGGAATGGTAGATATGCAGCGGAAGAAAGTGCAAAGTAGAAATAATGGGGTGGAAAGGAGCTAAAAAAATAAATACAGTAGGGGAAGAAGTAGTTGGGCTAAATTATAGATGGGCTATGTACAGGTGCAGTAATCTGCTCTGACAGCTGGTGCTTAAAGCTAGTGAGGGAGATAAGTGTTTCCAGTTTTAGAGATTTTTGTAGTTCGTTCCAGTCATTGGCAGCAGAGAACTGGAAGAAGAGGCGGCCGAAGGAGGAATTGGCTTTGGGGGTGACCAGAGAGATATACCTGCTGGAGCGTGTGCTACAGGTGGGTGCTGCTATGGTGACAAGCGAGCTAAGATAAGGGGGGACTTTACCTAGCAGGGTCTTGTAGATGACCTGGAGCCAGTGGGTTTGGCGAGGAGTATGAAGCGAGGGCCAGCCAACGAGAGCGTTCAGGTCGCAGTGGTGGGTAGTACAGTGGGGGGGAAAAGTATTTGATCCCCTACTGATTTTGTACGTTTGCCCACTTACAAAGAAATGATCAGTCTATAGTTTTAATGGTAGGTTTATTTGAACAGTGAGAGAGAGAATAACAGCAAAAAATCCAGAAAAACGCATGTCAAAAATGTTATACAATTATTTGCATTTTAATGAGGGAAATAAGTATTTGACCCCTCCGCAAAACATGACTTAGTACTTGGTGACAAAACGCTTGTTGGCAATCACAGAGGTCAGACGTTCCTTGTAGTTGGCCACCAGGTTTGCACACATCTCAGTGGGGTTTTGTCCCACTCCTCTTTACAGATCTTCTCCAAGTCATTAAGGTTTCAAGGCTGACGTTTGGCAACTTGAACCTTCATCTCCCTCCACAGATTTTCTATGGGATTAAGGTCTGGAGACTTGCTAGGTCATTCCAAGACCTTAATGTGCTTCTTCTTGAGCCACTCCTTTGTTGCCTTGGCCGTGTGTTTTGGGTCATTGTCATGCTGGAATACCCATCCACAACCCATTTCCAATGCCCTGGCTGAGGGAAGGAGGTTCTCACCCAAGATTTGACGGTACATGGCCCCGTCCATCGTCCCTTTGATGCAGTGAAGTTGTCCTGTCCCCTTAGGAGAAAAAAACCCCCAAAGCATAATGTTTCCACCTCCATGTTTGATGGTGGAGATGGTGTTCTTGGGGTCATAGGCAGCATTCCTCCTCCTCCAAATACGGCGAGTTGAGTTGATGTCAAAGAGCTCTATTTTGGTCTCATCTCACCACAACACTTTCAGCAGTTGTCCTCTGAGTCATTCAGATGTTCATTGGCAAACTTCAGACGGGCATGTATATGTATTCTTGAGCAGGGGGACCTTGCGGGCGCTGCAGGTTTTCAGTCCTTCACGGCGTAGTGTGTTACCCATTGTTTTCTTGGTGACTATGGTCCCAGCTGCCTTGAGATCATTGACAAGATCCTCCCGTGTAGTTCTGGGCTGATTCCTCACCATTCTCATGATCATTGCAACTCCACGAGGTGAGATCTTGCATGGAGCACCAGGCCGAGGGATATTGACAGTTCTTTTGTGTTTCTTCCATTTGCGAATAATCGCACCAAATGTTGTCACCTCCTCACCAAGCTGCTTGGCAATGGTCGTGTAGCCCATTCCAGCCTTGTGTAGGTCTACAATCTTGTCCCTGACATCCTTGGAGAGCTCTTTGGTCTTGGCCATGGTGGAGAGTTTGGAATCTGATTGATTGATTGCTTCTGTGGACAGGTGTCTTTTTTTACAGGTAACAAGTTGCAGTTAGGAGCAAGAGAGTGTGCTCCTAATCTCAGCTCGTTACCTGTATAAAAGACACCTGGGAGCCAGAAATCTTTCTGATTGAGAGGGGGTCAAATACTTATTTCCCTCATTAAAATGCAAATCAATTTATAACATTTCTGACATGCGTTTTTCTGGATGTTTTTGTTGTTATTCTGTCTCTCACTGTTCAAATAAACCATTAAAATTATAGACTGATCCTTTCTTTGTCAGTGGGCAAACGTACAAAATCAGCAGGGGATCAAATACTTTTTCCCCCCACTGTATATGGGGCTTTGGTGACAAAACGGATGGCACTGTGACAGACTGCATCCAATTTATTGAGTAGGGTATTGGAGGCTATTTTGTAAATGACATCGCCGAAGTCAAGGATCAGTAGGATGGTCAGTTTTACGAGGGTATGTTTGGCAACATGAGTGAAGGATGCTATGTTGCGAAATAGGAAGCCAATTCTAGATTTAATTTTGGATTGGAGATGCTTATAGTGAGTCTGGAAGGAGAGTTTACAGTCTAACCAGACACCTAGGTATTTGTAGTTGTCCACATATTCTTAGTCAGAACTGTCCAGAGTAGTGATGCTGGACAGGCGGGCAGGTGCAGGCAGCGATCGGTTGAAGAGCATGCATTTAGTTTTACTTGTATTTAAGAGCAGTTGGAGGCCACGGAAGGAGAGTTGTATGGCATTGAAGCTCGTCTGGAGGTTAGTTAACACAGTGTCCAAAGAAGGGCCAGAAGTATACAGAATAACACCAATAACAGAGGGGGTCTGATCTTTGTGCCTCTGTAACTTTCTCATTTCTCATTATTCACGATTCATTCATGATTATTCATAATTATGGTAGCATGCACATTAATGTAGAAGTGCTCAGAAACATCTTCTATTCTTACTGACAATACAAGTGAAGTGACTCCAAAATGACAGGACATTATTCACCATTCAGTTTCTATTAGGAAAAACATCTTCCAAAACACAACCAAGACAAACTGTAAATGAATTCAACAAGTTTGTAGAATCACAAGCTTGATGTAATCACTGCAGGCATGGAATATGGTACCAAATACTAAACTTATGGCTACTTTAATACAATATAAGTGAATTTGTCCGAATATGTACAACTTTTTCAAATGGGAGAACTAAATACATAAAGTGCTTTCCTTTCTTAATAACAGTAACACAGCTATGTATGAAAATACCCTCAAATAAAAGGTGACATTCTGTACTGTCACCTAATATGAAACATCTCAAATCCAAAATGCTGGAGCATAGCACCACATTTAAAACTGTAAGCTTCACTGTCCAAACTGTCCAAACACACGTACGCTACGGTCACAAGACGCAGGCCTCCTAATTGTCCCTAGAATTTCTAAGCAAACGGCTGGAGGTAGGGCTTTCTCCTATAGAGCTCCATTTTTATGGAATGGTCTGCCTACCAATGTGAGAGACGCAGACTCAGTCTCAACCTTTAAGTCTTTACTGAAGACTTATCTCTTCAGTAGGTCCTATGATTAAGTATAGTCTGGCCCAGGAGTGTGAAGGTGAACGGAAAGGCTGGAGCAACGAACCGCCCTTGCTGTCTCTGCCTTGCCGGTTCCCCTCTTTCCACTGGAATTCTCTGCCTCTAACCCTTTTACAGGGGCTGAGTCACTGGCCTACTGGTGTTCTATCATGCCGTCCATGGGAGGGGTGCGTCACTTGAGTGGGTTGAGTCACTGACGTGGTCTTCCTGTCTGGGTTGGCGCCCCCCCCCCCCTTGGGTTGTGCCATGGCGGAGATCGTTGTGGGCTATACTCGGCCTTGTCTTAGGACGGTAAGTTGGTGGTTGGAGACATCCCTCTAGTGGTGTGGGGGCTGTGCTTTGGCAAAGTGGGTGGGGTTATATCCTGCCTGTTTGGCCCTGTCCGGGGGTATCATCGGATGGGGCCACAGTGTCTTCTGATCCCTCCTGTCTCAGCCTCCAGTATTTATGCTGCAGTAGTTTATGTGTCGGGGGGCTAGGGTCAGTCTGTTACATCTGGAGTATTTCTATTGTCTTATCCGGTGTCCTGTGTGTATTTAAATATGCTCTCTCTAATTCTCTCTTTCTCTCTTTCTGTCTTTCTCTCGGAGGACCTGAGCCCTAGGACCATGCCTCAGGACTACCTGGTATGATGACTCCTTGCTGTCCCCAGTCCACCTGGCCGTGCTGCTGCTCCAGTTTCAACTGTTCTGCCTGCGGCTATGGAACCCTGACCTGTTCACCGGACGTGCTTGTTGCACCCTCGACAACTACTATGATTATTATTATTTGACCATGCTGGTCATTTATGAACATTTTAACATTTTAACATCTTGACCATGTTCTGTTATAATATCCACCCTGCACAGCCAGAAGAGGACTGGCCACCCCTCATAGCCTGGTTCCTCTCTAGGTTTCTTCCTAGGTTTTTGGCCTTTCTAGGGAGTTTTTCCTAGGGAGTTTTTCCTAGCCACCGTGCTTCTTTCACATGCTTTGCTTGCTGTTTGGGGTTTTAGGCTGGGTTTCTGTACAGCACTTTGAGAATATCAGCTGATGTACGAAGGGCTATATAAAAATAAATTTGATTTGAAATTTGAAATTTGATTTGATTATGTGTGTCTGGTAAACACATGTGGATCTGGTGAACAGTTATCACTTGTTGACCAACTACAGGAATACTGACCTCAGAGTCTCCAGTTTACAGTGGGGATTCCCCAGTCCAGCAGAGAGCAGCTTCACTCCTGAATCCTTCAGGTCATTGTTACTCAGGTCCAGCTCTCTCAGGTGTGAGGGGTTTGACTCCAGAGCTGAGACCAGAGAAGCACAGCCTTCCTCTGTGACTCCACAGCCTGACAGCCTGCAAAGAGTCAAATCATATTAAAATCACACTGTTTTGCTTTGGTGGTGAAAATAGTGGCAGTATAATTTTTCAACATATTCAGGTATCAGTGTCCTGAAACCTTCCATATCTATTCGTAAATTAATGTATCATCAATAAAAATGACAAATGATCAAAGTATTTCCTGCAGATAGAAATATATATAGTACAAATATTTGAGTAGACTGACCAGACCAGTTTAAAAAGCAGTATCAGTCAGAAGACAGACAGTGAGGTATCAGATTTAGATTGTATTGAGTATACAGTCCACACTATAGCTATTTTGACAGTGAAGCAAACATTTTAAATGTGGCTCTGTACTCCAACATTTTGGATTTCAGATCAAATGTTTCATATGAGGTGACAGTATATAATGTCACCTTTTATTTGAGGGTATTTTAATACATACAGTTGAAGTCAGAGGTTTACATACACCTTAGCCAAATACATTTAAACTCAATTTTTACAATTCCTGACATTTAATCCTAGTAAAAATCTCCTGTCTTAGGTCAGTTAGGATCACCACTTTCTTTTAAGAATGTGAAATGTCAGAATAATAGTAGAGAGAATGATTAATATCAGCTTTTATTTCTTTCATCACATTCCCAGTGGGTCAGAAGTTTACATACACTCAATTAGTATTTGGTAGCATTGCCTTTAAATGGTTTAACTTGGGTTAAACGTTTCGGGTAGCCTTCCACAAGCTTCCCACAATAAGTTGGGTGAATTTTGGCCCATTCCTCCTGACAGAGCTGGTGTAACTGAGTCAGGTTTGTAGGCCTCTTGCTCGCACACGCTTTTTCAGTTCTGCCCACAAATGTCCTATAGGATTGAGGTCAGGGCTTTGTGATGGCCACTCCAATACCTTGACTTTGTTGTCCTTAAGCCATTTTGCCACAACTTTGGAGGTATCGTTGGGGTCATTGTCCATTTGGAAGACCCATTTGTGACCAAGCTTTAACTTCCTGACTGATGTCTTGAGATGTTGCATCAATATATCCACATAATTCTCCTCCCTCATGATGCCATCTATTTTGTGAAGTGCACCAGTCCCTCCTGCAGCAAAGCACCCCCACAACATGATGCTGCCACCCCCGGGCTTCAAGGTTGGGATGGTGTTCTTCGGCTTGCAAGCTTCCCCTTTTTCCTCCAAACATAACGATGGTCATTATGGCCAAACAGTTCTTGTATTGTTTCATCTGACCAGAGGACATTTCTCCAAAATGTACGATCTTTGTCCCCATGTGCAGTTGCAAACTGTAGTCTGGCTTTTGTTATGGTGGTTTAGGAGCAGTGGCTTCTTCCTTGTTGAGCAACCTTTCAGATTATGTCGATATAGGACTCGTTTTACTGTGGATATAGATACTTTTGTACCTGTTTCCTCCAACATCTTCACAAGGTCCTTTGCTGTTGTTGTGGGATTGATTTGCACCAAAGTAAGTTCATCTCTAGGAGACAGAACGCGTATCCTTCCTGAGCGGAATGGCGGCTGAGTGGTCCCATGGTGTTTAGACTTGCGTACTATTGTTTGAACAGATGGAAATTGTTTGGAAATTGTTCCCAAGGATGAACCATACTTGTGGAGGTCTACAATTTTTTTTCTGAGATCTTGGCTGATTTCTTTTCATTTTCCCATGATGTCAAGCAAAGAGGCACTGAGTTTGAAGGTAGGCCTTGAAATACATCCAAATTATGTCAATTAGCCTACCAGATGTTTCTAAAGCCATAACATAAAAAAATCATGAATAAATCATGAATCAGAATGAGTGAGAAAGTTACAGAGGCCACAACAAAACATGCTAACCTCTCACCATTACCAATAACAGAGGCTACAACAAAACATGCTAACCTCTCACCATTACCAATAACAAAAGCTACAACAAAACAGCTAACCTCTCACCATTACCAATAACAGAGGCTACAGCAAAACATGCTAACCTCTCACCATTACCAATAACAGAGGCTACAACAAAACATGCTAACCTCTCACTATTAGCAATAACAGAGGCTACAACAAAACATGCTAACCTCTCACCATTACCAATAACAGAGGCTACAACAAAACATGCTAACCTCTCACCATTACCAATAACAGAGTGGGTATGATCCTTGTGCCTCTGTAACTTTCTCATTCATCATCATTCTCGATTCATTCTTATTCTTACTGACAATACAAGTAAAGTGACTCCAAAATGACAGGACATTATTCACCAATCAGTTTATATTAGGAAAAACATCATCCAAAACACAACCAAGACAAACTGAAAAATGAATTCAACAAGTTAGTAGAATCACAAGCTTGATGTAATCACTGCAGGCATGGAATATGGGACTAAATACTAAACTTATGGCTACTTTAATACAATATAAGTGAATTTGTCCAAATAATTAAGACTTCTTCAAATGGGAGAACTACGTACAGAAAGTGCTTTAATTTGTAATTGGTAAAACAGCTATGTATGAAAATACCCTCAAATAAAAGGTGACATTCTGTACTGTCACCTAATATGAAACATCTCAAATCCAAAATGCTGGAGCATAGCACCAAATGTAAAACTGTAAGCTTCACTGTCCAAACACATATGGTGTGGACTATGTGTGCCTGGTAAACACATGTGGAACTGGTGAACAGTTATCACTTGTTGACCAACTACAGGAATACTGGCCTCAGAGTCTCCAGTTTACAGTGTGGATCCTCCAGTCCAGCAGAGAGCAGCTCCACTCCTGAATCCTTCAGGTCATTGTTACTCAGGTCCAGCTCTCTCAGGTGTGAGGGGTTTGACCTCAGAGCTGAGACCAGAGAAGCACAGCCTTCCTCTGTGACTCCACAGCCTGACAGTCTGACAAAGAGATCATCATGACTTCACAAACACACTGTTAAATTAACAAGTAGTGTAGAAGGATAATGGCAGATGCATTTGGTTTATTCTCTCAAACAGCATATAAATTCATCTTCCGTCTCCTAGAATTGTATGGTCATATTGTTATACTAATGTGAAAATCAATGCATTTATTCAATGTGTTATTCAACATAATATTATATACATATTATAATACATATTTTTATCTAAACAGAATATTTCTTCCTGATGATTACTTCTTAAATGTCATTTTATTTACTCACAGAACAGCTCTGGAGGCTTTGACCACTGGCAGCAGCCTCAGAAGACCTTCCTCTGATCTGGAGTATTTCTTCAGGTCAAACACATCCAGCTCCTTTTCTGAAGTCAGCAACACAAAGACCAGAGCTGACCACTGTGCAGGTGACAGGTTGGGTTTTGAGAGACTTCCTGATCTCAGGTAGAATTGGATCTCCTCCACTAGAGAATGGTCATTCAGTTCATTCAGACAGTGGAACAGATTGATGCTCCTCTCTGGAGAGGGATTCTCCCTGATCTTCTCCTTGATGTAGTTCACTGTTTTTTCATGGGTCTTTGAGCTGCTTCTTGTCTTTGTCAGTAGACCTCGTAAGTGCTTCTGATTGGACTCCAGTGAGAGGCCCAGAAGGAAGCGGAGGAACAGGTCCAGGTTTCCCGTCTCACTGTGTAAGGCTTTATCCACAGCACTCTTGTAGAAAGTAACTTTATGCTTGTCTCTGAACAGCGCAGAAAGGTTCCTGGACGTTGATTGCGGTTCGGCCATTAGATTCTCATTGTTGTTGTTGAATGAGAGGAACACATATACAGCAGCCAGAAACTCCTGAATGCTCAGATGAACAAAGCAGTACACCTTGTCTTGGTACAGAACACATTCCTCTTTAAAGAGCTGTGTGCACAATCCTGAGTACACCGAGGCTTCATTGACATCAATGCCAGCCTTTTTCAGGTCTTCTTCATAGAAAATCAGATTGCCATTCACAAGCTGTTGAAAAGCCAGTTTTCCCAGTGACAGAATGCTCTCTTTATTCCAGTGTGGACCTGTCTCTTCTTTCCCAAGATACTTTTCATTCTTCTGTTTGGTATGAAACACCACAAGGTGTGTGTACATCCCAGTCAGAGTCTTGGGCATCTCTTCTCTCTTATGTTTCAGCATGTGTTCGAGGACTGTTGCAGAAATCCAACAGAAGACTGGAATGTGGCACATGATGTGGAGGCTCCTTGATGTCTTTATGTGTGAGATGATTCTGCTGGCCAGGTCCTCATCACTGAATCTCTTCCTGAAGTACTCCTCCTTCTGTGGGTCATTGAACCCTCGTACCTCTGTCACCTGGTCAACACACTCTGAAGGGATCTTATTGGCTGCTGCAGGTCGGGTAGTTATCCAGAGGAGAGCAGAGGGAAGCAGATTTCCCTTGATGAGATTTGTCAGCAGAACATCCATTGAGGTTGACTCTGTGACGTCCCAACAGATCTTGTTCTTCTGGAAGTCTAGGGGCAGTCGGCACTCATCCAGACCATCAAAGATGAACAGAACTTTGTACTTGTTGTAGTTGGAAATTCTTGATTGTTTGATTTCCATTGAGAAGTGATTAAGAAGTTCAATCAAAGTGTGTTTTTCCCCTTTCATCAAATTCAGCTCCCGAAAAGGGAATGAAAATACAAATTGGACATCCTGATTTGCTTTTCCTTCAGCCCAGTCCAGAATGAACTTCTGCACAGAGACTGTTTTTCCAATGCCAGCGACTCCCTTTGTCAGCACAGTTCTGATTAGTTTGTCTTGTCCAGTTAAGGGTTTGAAGATGTCGTTACATTTGATTGCAGTCTCTGGTCTTGCTTGTTTCCTGGTTGTTGTCTCAATCTGTCTCAGCTCATGTTCATTATTGACCTGTCCTGTTCCACACTCTGTGATGTAGAGCTCTGTGTAGATCTTATTGAGAAGTGTTGGGTTTCCTTGTTTAGCGATCCCCTCAAATACACATTGAAACTTCTTCTTTAGATTAGATTTGAGTTCACGTTGGCAAATCACAGCAGGATCATCTGAATCTAGAAATAACACAGAGGATATTAATATTACATCTGTTTTAATGCCTACATTATTGAAGGACTGTTATAAAGTTTTCTATTGTAATAATGTATTCTCTTAACTGACTGTATAAATGTGTAAATGTTTTCATAATACATTACAGACTGGTTTGACTGATTATATTATTATTGGTATTATTGATGGTATTATTAATGTTGTCTCTCTCTCTCTAAATTAATCAACACAACACATCGCTGCTGCTACTTGATGAGGTCACTAGGTGTTGTGTTAAGGCTGCGACAATATCATTGAGTTACTCAGCTACTTTAGCTGTACTTTAGCTACAGCTTTTAAATGTTATAAAACATCATTCAACATGAGGCAGACAGATCTTACATTTCTCCAGTGTGTCAGCAAGCTCCTTCTGGTTCATTTTCCTCAGGACGTGCAGTGTGATCTTCAGAGCCCCCTCTCTGGCACTGCTCTCCTGCTTCTCATCTTCAGCATCCACCACTTCCTCATCCTGCTTCTGACTCTCAAAGCCTTCTGGGAGTTCTGGACTAAGAATCCTCTTGAACATCTTCAGCTCGTTCTTCACAAATGTCATCATTTTCTCTTCAAGCAACTAAAATAAATCAAGTAAATAAGTTAAGCAAGAGAAGAAATGCTTTCTCATTAACACATTAATGAATGATTGAAAGAAACTTTACTTGAGGTCAACAAAAACAAATGTTCATAACAGGACCACATACACTGAATATAGAGTCCAGGTCTGTTTGATGACTCTGGGAAGACTGACCACTGAGAATCTCTGACTCGGATCTCTCCTGTTGGTTTCTGTGGACAAAACATGAGATTACAGTACACACACACACACACACACACACACACACACACACACACACACACACACACACACACACACACACACACACACACACACACACACACACACACACACACACACACACACACACACACACACACACACACACACACACACTGTTTTAGGACTATGAAAATGGACTAAAGGGTTAGCCTATGGATTATGAAAACAACCAAAAGAAATGTGAAAATGGGAGAGGAGAAATGACTAGAGACAGTGTTGTTTAACTCACTGACCATGACCCATGAGTTCTTCTTACCTTTGTTCAGTAGAAAAGTCTCCCTCTCTAAAGTTTATAGGTTCAAAAATAGACCAGTCACTCTTCATGGACACACAGCTGGGAACAGGGGAGGCTGGTCTCTCCTGCTTGATTGGACTTCAACACAACAGAGACAAACATTACATCTCTCATCTACTCTGATCTCAGATGGGAAACATAAGAAGAGTTCCAAAACGCAACATATCACTTTACAGAAATGAGCTTTTATTGTTTAAAGAAATTATGTATTAATTATTACATCTCTCACAGACAAGGATTTGTTTAAAATCTATCACTTGATGGTTTCATTTCAGAGAGACAAAAATCATGTTTTTTTTATGCAAAATGCTATATATCTCCCTCACTCTCAAATGTGACCGACCGGCTCAATTTGGTAATTAACTAAATAACTACATATATAGTGATTTTGGTTTATGTCAGTTTAATTGTTTGTTATGGTATAAGTTGTTATTTTATGATTGTAAGTGATACAATTAACTAGTAATTCTCAGTAATTACTACCCCTGCAGTACCTCCACAGACCCCGGATTGAGAACCCCTGATTTAGCAGATGCTCTTATCCAGAGAGATTTACAGTAAGTGCATTCACCTTAAGATAGCTATTTATTTAGGAAATAAACTTAATCAATTATTAATAAAATTGACATCTTACCTCTTAGCTTTGGTGTCATGTCCCCCAGAGAGATTCATTTTAGAGGCAGGGCCCCCCTCCTCTCTCTCCCCAGAGAGACTCATTTTAGAGGCAGGGCCCCCCTCCTCTCTCTCCCCAGAGAGACTCATTTTAGAGCACTGACCCCTGTAAACAGACATCCAGCATGTTGGTTGTGGTTAACACAGTGACAACTAAACAGAGATCCAGCATGTTGGTTGTGGTTAACACAGTGACAACTAAACATTTTACATTTACATTTTAGTCATTTAGCAGACGCTCTTATCCAGAGCAACTTACAGTAGAGTGCATACATTTTATTACATTTTAAATACTGAGATCCAACATGTTGGTTAACACAGTGACAACTAAACATTGATCTAACATGTTGGTTGTGGTTAACACAGTGACAACTAAACAGAGATCCAGCATGTTGGTTGTGGTTAACACAGTGACAACTAAACAGAGATCCAACATGTTGGTTGTGGTTAACACAGTGACAACTAAACAGAGATCCAACATGTTGGTTGTGGTTAACACAGTGACAACTAAACAGAGATCCAGCATGTTGATTGTGGTTAACACAGTGACAACTAAACAGAGATCCAGCATGTTGGTTGTGGTTAACACAGTGACAACTAAACAGAGATCCAGCATGTTGATTGTGGTTAACACAGTGACAACTAAACAGAGATCCAACATGTTGGTTGTGGTTAACACAGGGACAACTAAACAGAGATCCAGCATGTTGGTTGTGGTTAACACAGTGACAACTAAACAGAGATCCAGCATGTTGGTTGTGGTTAACACAGTGACAACTAAACAGAGATCCAGCATGTTGGTTGTGGTTAACACAGTGACAACTAAACAGAGATCCAACATGTTGGTTAACACAGTAACAACTAAACAGAGATCCAGCATGTTGGTTGTGGTTAACACAGTGACAACTAAACAGAGATCCAACATGTTGGTTAACACAGTAACAACTAAACAGAGATCCAGCATGTTGGTTGTGATTAACACAGTGACAACTAAACAGAGATCCAGCATGTTGGTTGTGGTTAACACAGTGACAACTAAACAGAGATCCAGCATGTTGGTTGTGGTTAACACAGTGACAACTAAACAGAGATCCAGCATGTTGGTTGTGGTTAACACAGTGACAACTAAACAGAGATCCAGCATGTTGGTTGTGGTCAACACAGTGACAACTAAACAGAGATCCAGCATGTTGGTTGTGGTTAACACAGTGACAACTAAACAGAGATCCAGCATGTTGGTTGTGGTCAACACAGTGACAACTAAACAGAGATCCAGCATGTTGGTTGTGGTTAACACTGTGACAACTAAACAGAGATCCAGCATGTTGGTTGTGGTTAACACAGTGACAACTAAACAGAGATCCAGCATGTTGGTTGTGGTTAACACAGTGACAACTAAACAGAGATCCAGCATGTTGGTTGTGGTTAACACAGTGACAACTAAACAGAGATCCAGCATGTTGGTTGTGGTTAACACAGTGACAACTAAACAGAGATCCAGCATGTTGGTTGTGGTTAACACAGTGACAACTAAACAGAGATCCAGCATGTTGGTTGTGGTTAACACAGTGACAACTAAACAGAGATCCAGCATGTTGGTTGTGGTTAACACAGTAACAACTAAACAGAGATCCAACATGTTGGTTAACACAGTAACAACTAAACAGAGATCCAGCATGTTGGTTGTGGTTAACACAGTGACAACTAAACAGAGATCCAGCATGTTGGTTGTGGTTAACACAGTGACAACTAAACAGAGATCCAGCATGTTGGTTGTGGTTAACACAGTAACAACTAAACAGAGATCCAGCATGTTGGTTAACACAGTGACAACTAAACAGAGATCCAGCATGTTGGTTGTGGTTAACACAGTGACAACTAAACAGAGATCCAACATGTTGGTTGTGGTCAACAGTGACAACTAAACAGAGATCCAGCATGTTGGTTGTGGTTAACACAGTGACAACTAAACAGAGATCCAGCATGTTGGTTGTGGTTAACACAGTAACAACTAAACAGAGATCCAGCATGTTGGTTGTGGTTAACACAGTGACAACTAAACAGAGATCCAACATGTTGGTTGTGGTTAACACAGTAACAACTAAACAGAGATCCAACATGTTGGTTGTGGTTAACACAGTGACAACTAATTATTGAATGTCAATTGTTGTATTTTATTCATTATCTCTTAGAAATAAAACATTTCCTAACAGACACATCCCAACAGTCAGGTGATTTAATGCATCACATGAACATGTAGTCGTGACTGATATTTTTCACCTTTTCTCCATGTAGTTTAATTAATAATAATAATAATAATAACAACAATATAATATTAATAAGTTACTTTCTCTTTTAATAATTTCTCTCATTCTAGTGTGTTGCTTTGTTTAACAGGTATGATATTATTATGCTGTTACTGAATTCAGTTCATAATAACAATGTTAAGAAAAGTATGTTCAGTGGTTTCAAACCAAATTACACAGGAAAGAGGAGCTCATTGTAAGTTTAGAAAACAAATTTTACGATATTTTGAAAGACGATTTACAACTTATACATAAAAATATACAAATTATAAAATAACCACAATATATGAATATATGAACAATATGTTTTTGAATTTGACTTGCCTACGCCCAGTTAGCGCCATTTTGTATGATTGAACTGTCACATAACTGTCCCAGGTGAAATGGACTGTTAGATCTGAGTGTTTTACAGTCAGTCACTATACTAAAATAACACCATACATTTAATTTCTCTACACACTTTACGATAATCACTGGGAAGATTCTTACCTTGTAGCCTGAATTCACAGCCAGAACATGTCAAGTCATTGAGATATTTTCCGTTGTTCTGAGAGAGCAGCTTCCTGATAACAAGTGGCTCTGTATCTATGTTCTAGGTACAGTTGATCTTTGGATGCAATAATATCTGGTCAAAGTCTAGTGACACAACACCATAGTATATCATAAACATAACAGCAGTTGGCCAGAAAAGGCCATGACATACTATAAAACAGGGTTTGTCAACTAGATTTGGCTTCGGGTGTCACGGTTGTCATAGAGAGGAGTGGACCAAAGTGCAGCGTGATTATCGTTCCACATATTTTATTGAACTGTGAAACTATTCAATACATACACATAAACTAAAGAACAAAAAAACAACAAACCGTGATGCAGAGGTGAAACATACACTACTCAAAAACAATCTCCCACAAACCCAGGTGGGAAAAACACCTACTTAAGTATGATCTCCAATTAGAGACAATGATGACCAGCTGCCTCTAATTGGAGATCATCCCAAACAAAACCCAACATAGAAATACAAAACTAGAAAACAACATAGAAAAACTAAACTAGAAAACCCCCCTGTCACGCCCTGACCTACTCTACCATAGAAAATAACAGCTTTCTATGGTCAGGATGTGACAGTACCCCCCACAAAGGTGCGGACTCCGGATGCACCTAAACAAAAAAAAAGATAAAAGGTAGGGTTAGGGAGGGTGACTATTGTCTATGGCGGCTCTGATGCAGTACGCAGAACCTTCTCATCCTGCGGATCCTCCAGCAGAGGCGGCGGCTCCGGTTCGGGGCGTAACCCCCTCTCCGCCCGCTGATCCCTCTGCTTTTGTGTCACCGGACCTTGGATCATCACTGGAGGTTCTGGACTGCGGAACGTCGCTGAAGACTCTGGACAGCGGGCCGTCTCAGGAGGTTCCGGACTGCGGGCCATCGCTGCAGGCTCCGCGCCATGGATCATCATTGCAGGCTCCGTGCCGTGGATCACCACTGGAGGCTCCGGGCCATGGATCATCACTGGAGTCTTCGTGCCATGGATCATCACTGGAGGCTCCGGGCCATGGATCATCCCAACAGCCTTCTTGCCATGGATTATCACTGGAGACTCCAGGCCATGGATCATCACTGGAGGCTTCGTGCCATGGATCATCACTGGAGGCTTCGTGCCATGGATCATTATTGGAGGCTTCGTGCCATGGATCATCACTGGAGTCTTCGTGCCATGGATCATCATTGGAGGCTTCGGACCATGGATCATCACTGGAGGCTTTTTACATGGAGCCGGAACAGGTCTCACCGGACTGGGGAACGTCGCTGGAGGCTCCGGACTGGGGGACGTTGCCGGAAGCTCTGGACTGGGAAGGCGTACTGGAGGCCTGATGCGTGGGGCTGGCACAGGTGGCGCCAGACTGGTAACACACACCTCAGGGCAAGGAGCAGGAACAAGACACACCGGACTGGGCAGGCGCACTAGAGACCTGATGCGTGGGGCTGGAACAGGTGGTGCCCGACTGGTGACACGCACCTCAGGGCAAGTGCGAGGAGCAGGAACAGGGCATACCAGGCTGGATAGACTCACTGGAGGCCTGGTACGTGGGGCAGGCACAGAGCTCACCGGGCTGTGAATGCGCACTGGCGACACAGTGCGCATCACCGCATAACACGGTGCTTGCTCAGTCACTCGCTCCCCACGGTAAGCATGAGGAGCTGGCTCAGGTCTCCAACCTGACTGTGCCAATCTCCCTAATTTTTTGGGGGGGTGTGTCTGCCTCTCGTGCTTCCCTTGTTGCCGCGCTCTCGCTGCCTCCACCTGTTCTCGTGGGAGGTGCTTTTCTCCTGCCCCTAATTCCTCCAAAGCCCTGGATATACTCCTCCTAACCTCCGCAATAGTCCACAGGTCCATATCACGTTGGAATGACAAGTGGACTACACGTCTCGAATGTTCAGAAAGTTAAGCTTACGTTGCAAAAATCTTATTGACTAAAATTACAAATGATGCAGTACTGCTGGCTGGTGAAGTAGGCTAGCTAGCAGTGGCTGCGTTGTTGACTTTGCCATACTTGTTGTAGTCAACACCATCAGCCTCATTCATCTATTCCTCCATCAATATCACCATCGTTGTTGTAGTCATCACCCTCAGCCTCATTCATCTATTCCTCCATCAATATCACCATCGTTGTTGTAGTCATCACCCTCAGCCTCATGAATCTGTTCCTCCATCAATATCACCATCGTTGTTGTAGTCATCACCCTCAGCCTCATGAATCTGTTCCTCCATCAACATCACCATCGTTGTTGTAGTCATCACCCTCAGCCTCATTCATCTATTCCTCCATCAATATCACCATCGTTGTTGTAGTCATCACCATCAGCCTCATTCATCTATTCCTCCATCAATATCACCATCGTTGTCATCGTCGTCGTCGTCATCATAATAGTCATCCTCCACCTCTTCATAGTTTCTGCCCTCAATAAAAGCCCTTCTGAACGATTCACATTGTCCTTCTGCATGCTGTATCTCATCAAGCTTTCCAGCAAGGACAGCTCTTTCCCCAAGACAACATCCATCTTGCTCTGTGTAATGTTGTAAGGCCTCCACGATCAGTTCCTGCTCTGTGTAATGTTGTAAGGCCTCCACGATCAGTTCCTGCTCTGTGTAATGTTGTAAGTCCTCCACGATCAGTTCCTGCTCTGTGTAATGTTGTAAGGCCTCCACGATCAGTTCCTGCTCTGTGTAATGTTGTAGGGCCTCCACGATCAGTTCCTGCTCTGTGTAATGTTGTAAGGCCTCCACGATCAGTTCCTGCTCTGTGTAATGTTGTAAGGCCTCCACGATCAGTTCCTGCTCTGTGTAATGTTGTAAGGCCTCCACGATCAGTTCCTGCTCTGTGTAATGTTGTAAGGCCTCCACGATCAGTTCCTGCTCTGTGTAATGTTGTTAGGCCTCCACGATCAGTTCCTGCTCTGTGTAATGTTGTAAGGCCTCCACGATCAGTTCCTGCTCTGTGTAATGTTATAAGGCCTCCACGATCAGTTCCTGCTCTGTGTAATGTTGTAAGGCCTCCACGATCAGTTCCTGCTCTGTGTAATGTTGTAAGGCCTCCACGATCAGTTCCTGCTCTGTGTAATGATGTAAGGCCTCCACGATCAGTTCCTGCTCTGTGTAATGTTGTAAGGCCTCCACGATCAGTTCCTGCTCTGTGTAATGTTGTAAGGCCTCCACGATCAGTTCCTGCTCTGTGTAATGTTGTAGGGCCTCCACGATCAGTTCCTGCTCTGTGTAATGTTGTAAGGCCTCCACGATCAGTTCCTGCTCTGTGTAATGTTGTAGGGCCTCCACGATCAGTTCCTGCTCTGTGTAATGTTATAAGGCCTCCACGATCAGTTCCTGCTCTGTGTAATGTTGTAAGGCCTCCACGATCAGTTCCTGCTCTGTGTAATGTTGTAAGGCCTCCACGATCAGTTCCTGCTCTGTGTAATGATGTAAGGCCTCCACGATCAGTTCCTGCTCTGTGTAATGTTGTAAGGCCTCCACGATCAGTTCCTGCTCTGTGTAATGTTGTAAGGCCTCCACGATCAGTTCCTGCTCTGTGTAATGTTGTAAGGCCTCCACGCTCAGTTCCTGCTCTGTGTAATGTTGTAAGGCCTCCACGATCAGTTCCTGCTCTGTGTAATGTTGTAAGTCCGCCACGATCAGTTCCTGCTCTGTGTAATGTTGTTAGGCCTCCACGATCAGTTCCTGCTCTGTGTAATGTTGTAAGGCCTCCACGATCAGTTCCTGCTCTGTGTAATGTTGTAAGGCCTCCACGATCAGTTCCTGCTCTGTGTAATGTTGTAAGGCCTCCACGATCAGTTCCTGCTCTGTGTAATGTTGTAAGGCCTCCACGATCAGTTCCTGCTCTGTGTAATGTTGTAGGGCCTCCACGATCAGTTCCTGCTCTGTGTAATGTTGTAAGGCCTCCACGATCAGTTCCTGCTCTGTGTAATGTTGTAAGGCCTCCACGATCAGTTCCTGCTCTGTGTAATGTTGTAGGGCCTCCACGATCAGTTCCTGCTCTGTGTAATGTTGTAAGGCCTCCACGATCAGTTCCTGCTCTGTGTAATGTTGTAGGGCCTCCACGATCAGTTCCTGCTCTGTGTAATGTTATAAGGCCTCCACGATCAGTTCCTGCTCTGTGTAATGTTGTAAGGCCTCCACGATCAGTTCCTGCTCTGTGTAATGTTGTAAGGCCTCCACGATCAGTTCCTGCTCTGTGTAATGATGTAAGGCCTCCACGATCAGTTCCTGCTCTGTGTAATGTTGTAAGGCCTCCACGATCAGTTCCTGCTCTGTGTAATGTTGTAAGGCCTCCACGATCAGTTCCTGCTCTGTGTAATGTTGTAAGGCCTCCACGCTCAGTTCCTGCTCTGTGTAATGTTGTAAGGCCTCCACGATCAGTTCCTGCTCTGTGTAATGTTGTAAGTCCGCCACGATCAGTTCCTGCTCTGTGTAATGTTGTTAGGCCTCCACGATCAGTTCCTGCTCTGTGTAATGTTGTAAGGCCTCCACGATCAGTTCCTGCTCTGTGTAATGTTGTAAGGCCTCCACGATCAGTTCCTGCTCTGTGTAATGTTGTAAGGCCTCCACGATCAGTTCCTGCTCTGTGTAATGTTGTAAGGCCTCCACGATCAGTTCCTGCTCTGTGTAATGTTGTAGGGCCTCCACGATCAGTTCCTGCTCATGTGAGTAGAACATCTTGGCAGTGAAGACATCATCCTCAATCTACCGCTTCTCTTCACAAAGAGCACCAAGAGCCTTAGCTTGAGGTGCACCTCCCCATCATCCTCTGCTCCTCCTGGTCTCCAGGACCAATCAGTGCTGTCCACCTGCACTGCATCCTCATACACCAGGGCCTGTAGGAGCTGTGAGGACAAACCTCGTCTCCTCAGGTTGTAGTCCTTCACATGTGTTTTTATGCTACTACCGACCGTGGCCTTTTGGACAGGCAGTTGGCAATACCTTGACCATCTATTGATAACAGATAATCAATACCTTGACCATCTATTTATAACAGATAATCAATACCTTGACCATCTATTGATAACAGATAATCAATACCTTGACCATCTATTGATAACAGATAATCAATACCTTGACCATCTATTGATAACAGATAATCAATACCTTGACCATCTATTTATAACAGATAATCAATACCTTGACCATCTATTGATAACAGATAATCAATACCTTGACCATCAATTAATAACAGATAATCAATACCTTGACCATCAATTAATAACAGATAATCAATACCTTGACCATCTATTGATAACAGATAATCAATACCTTGACCATCAATTAATAACAGATAATCAATACCTTGACCATCGATTGATAACAGATAATCAATACCTTGACCATCTATTGATAACAGATAATCAATACCTTGACCATCTATTAATAACAGATAATCAATACCTTGACCATCTATTAATAACAGATAATCAATACCTTGACAATCTATTGATAACAGATATTCAATACCTTGACCATCTATTGATAACAGATAATCAATACCTTGACCATCAATTAATAACAGATAATCAATACCTTGACCATGTATTGATAACAGATAACCAATACCTTGACCATCTATTAATAACAGATAATCAATACCTTGACCATCTATTGATAACAGATAATCAATACCTTGACCATCTATTGATAACAGATAATCAATACCTTGACCATCAATTAATAACAGATAATCAATACCTTGACCATGTATTGATAACAGATAATCAATACCTTGACCATCAATTAATAACAGATAATCAATACCTTGACCATCTATTGATAACAGATAATCAATACCTTGACCATCTATTGATAACAGATAATCTGTCACAGCTGTTGAAAGGAGTAGACCAAGGTGCAGCGTGGAAGATGATCATCTTGTATTTATTTTACTCAGAACACTCTGACAATCAAACAAAACGACAGCAAAACAGTTTAGTCAGGTTTCACCAACTAAACAGACAATAACTTCCCACAAGGACAAAGGAAAAACAGGCTGCCTAAGTATGGCTTCCAATCAGAGACAACGAAAGACACCTGCCTCTGATTGGAAACCATACCCGGCCAAAACATAGAAAATAAAACATAGATTGCCCAACCACCTATCACACCCTGGCCTAGCTAAACAGAGAAAACACAGCTCTCCCAGGTCAGAGTGTGACATAATCAATACCTTGACCATCTATTGATAACAGATAATACAGACAGAAAATATGTTAAAGGTAATCCAATCTAAACAAAAAATAAATAAAAAATTACCTAAAGCTGTTATAAAATTACTCTGATTACCATCCAACAATAGATCATTAGCAACAGAAACCAAGTTCAGAAACAGATACAAATAAACATTATTATTGTGTTTGACCACCCAGAATTATCATAGAACTGATATGAGTTGACTTGTTCCTATTGTTGAATATATATCTATAACCTGCATATTTTCAGGCCACAGAGGAACCTCCGTTCTAGCAGCAGACTGAAGGTTCCCTCCAGATTGGTCCTCAATCTGTTCCTCTGCAGTCTGTGGAGTGCAGTCTGGAAGAGACTGCTGGTGGGGGACCATCAATCTGTTACTCTGCAGTCTGTGGAGTGCAGTCTGGAAGAGACTGCTGGTGGGGGACCATCAATCTGTTACTCTGCAGTCTGTGGAGTGCAGTCTGGAAGAGACTGCTGGTGGGGGACCATCAATCTGTTACTCTGCAGTCTGTGGAGTGCAGTCTGGAAGAGACTGCTGGTGGGGGACCATCAATCTGTTACTCTGCAGTCTGTGGAGTGCAGTCTGGAAGAGACTGCTGGTGGGGGACCATCAATCTGTTACTCTGCAGTCTGTGGAGTGCAGTCTGGAAGAGACTGCTGGTGGGGGACCATCAATATGTTACTCTGCAGTCTGTGGAGTGCAGTCTGGATGCGACTGCTGTTGGGGGACCATCGATGGAGGATGCTGTTCTTCCTCTCCATCGTCTTCAGTTTTCTGTCATCAGAAAGGTTCTAAATACTTTGACCAGGGAGATCAATTATATTCATTGATCTAACAATTACACTGTTAAAAACTGAGGAAGTACCTATCGAACTGCACAAGCTGAAAAACAGCTGTTCCATCTCCACTTTCCTGCTGCACCCGGAAAATAAAACATGGATTACAGAGGGCATACAATAATGCATGTCGAAAAATAACAACTTTGTTTAGTCATTTGAAATTAATTACATACATTGCAATTGTATGTTGCTGGGGCATTGCAACATATTGCTCCTCCCAGCACAGAGCAGGTTTTTGCCTCTCAAAGGTGACACTGACATTCCTGCCCCAATCCCTAACGGTGTCCAGTGTTGTTCCTACAACATAACAACACTGACATTCCTGCCCCAATCCCTAATGGTGTCCAGTGTTGTTCCTACAACATAACAACACTGACATTCCTGCCCCAATCCCTAATGGTGTCCAGTGTTGTTCCTACAACATAACAACACTGACATTCCTGCCCCAATCCCTAATGGTGTCCAGTGTTGTTCCTACAACATAACAACACTGACATTCCTGCCCCAATCCCTAATGGTGTCCAGTGTTGTTCCTACAACATAACAACACTGACATTCCTGCCCCAATCCCTAATGGTGTCCAGTGTTGTTCCTACAACATAACAACACTGACATTCCTGCCCCAATCCTTAATGGTGTCCAGTGTTGTTCCTACAACATAACAACACTGACATTCCTGCCCCAATCCTTAATGGTGTCCAGTGTTGTTCCTACAACACAACAACACTGACATTCCTGCCCCAATCCCTAATGGTGTCCAGTGTTGTTCCTACAACATAACAACACTGACATTCCTGCCCCAATCCTTAATGGTGTCCAGTGTTGTTCCTACAACATAACAACACTGACATTCCTGCCCCAATCCCTAATGGTGTCCAGTGTTGTTCCTAAAACATAACAACACTGACATTCCTGCCCCAATCCCTAATGGTGTCCAGTGTTGTTCCTACAACATGACAACACTGACATTCCTGCCCCAATCCCTAATGGTGTCCAGTGTTGTTCCTACAACATAACAACACTGACATTCCTGCCCCAATCCCTAATGGTGTCCAGTGTTGTTCCTAAAACATAACAACACTGACATTCCTGCCCCAATCCCTAATGGTGTCCAGTGTTGTTCCTACAACATAACAACACTGACATTCCTGCCCCAATCCCTAATGGTGTCCAGTGTTGTTCCTACAACATAACAACACTGACATTCCTGCCCCAATCCCTAATGGTGTCCAGTGTTGTTCCTACAACATAACAACACTGACATTCCTGCCCCAATCCCTAATGGTGTCCAGTGTTGTTCCTAAAACATAACAACACTGACATTCCTGCCCCAATCCCTAATGGTGTCCAGTGTTGTTCCTACAACATGACAACACTGACATTCCTGCCCCAATCCCTAATGGTGTCCAGTGTTGTTCCTACAACATAACAACACTGACATTCCTGCCCCAATCCCTAATGGTGTCCAGTGTTGTTCCTACAACATAACAACACTGACATTCCTGCCCCAATCCCTAATGGTGTCCAGTGTTGTTCCTACAACATAACAACACTGACATTCCTGCCCCAATCCCTAATGGTGTCCAGTGTTGTTCCTACAACATAACAACACTGACATTCCTGCCCCAATCCCTAATGGTGTCCAGTGTTGTTCCTAAAACATAACAACAGTGACAGATGTGACAACATTTCTAATCAATACTGAAATTCTATGCTTAGATTATTGATACAATGGTTTACCTGGAAGAGACTGTGCAATTTCTTCCATTTCCCTTTTTGCCTCTGTTGCAACTTCTGTTGCTGGGGAAACCCTCTATGGCAGAGAGTCCACTACATCAAAACAACAGGAAATGTTAGGAACATCACTAGAGTCAACCAGCATCAAGTAAATGAATAACAATTCCAAGTGTACTAACGTAGCCTCTGGCGTTTTCCCATGGTGGAGAAGTGCATCAGTCAGGAGGTCAATAAGATGGGACGGCCTCATTTCTTTGGTGACCTTCCCAAAGCGCCTCAGATACGACCACAGCCTCTCCATCTGCTCCCCATCTGCCAGTCCAGCACCTTCCACATATCGGGTGTTGAATTTCATCTACAAATATAAAATCATGTCATACCATGGTAAAAGGGTTATTTGGTTAAAACCTTATAAAATATGAATTAATACCTACTGATAATATTAATGATCCTGTTCAAGTACCTGACATGGCAAGTCATGTCCATCAGCATGGAAAACTGGATCGACCAATCTGGTCCCATGATTCAATTCAGGAAAGTTTCTCTAAAAAGTTATGGACAAAATGTTCATGTTAAAACTATTGTTGGAGAAACTGCTTTTCAAATGTTAAAGTCAATGAGATCTTGAATAAAAAAGATGAATTACTTGCACATGCAGCTGCATCTGACATCAATGTCCTCCATGAAGATGAGGTTGATGTTCTGACCTCTCATCCCCTCCTTCATCTCTCAGCAGGTTCACTGCATCTGGCATCAATGTCCTCCATGAAGATGAGGTTGATGTTCTGGCCTCTCATCCCCTCCTTCATGTCTCAGCAGGTTCACTGCATCTGGCATCAATGTCCTCCATGAAGATGAGGTTGATGTTCTGGCCTCTCATCCCTTCCTTCATCTCTCAGCAGGTTCACTGCATCTGGCATCAATGTCCTCCATGAAGATGAGGTTGATGTTCTGACCTCTCATCCCCTCCTTCATCTCTCAGCAGGTTCACTGCATCTGACATCAATGTCCTCCATGAAGATGAGGTTGATGTTCTGGCCTCTCATCCCCTCCTTCATCTCTCAGCAGGTTCACTGCATCTGGCATCAATGTCCTCCATGAAGATGAGGTTGATGTTCTGGCCTCTCATCCCCTCCTTCATCTCTCAGCAGGTTCACTGCATTTGACAAACTACAGAAGAAGTACATCATTATCTGCACTAAATAACTAAATACAATTTACTAAATTAACTAAATTAATCAACACTGAAATAAAATACTGAAAAAGAAACTGAAAAAACTCCTTATTACTGCATCCCACCTTTCACCCTTTTTCATGTTCAGGAAGTGAAGCGGGTGGTCATGCTGGCAGGAAACCCCAACACGCCTGTCTCCTACAATTTCCTTGTTTTGGGTTTGGACCTGATGGCATTGCCTGCTTGAAATCCATGGCAACCCTAAAATATCTATAATAATATAAAGTACAATACAAGTATTATGTACTGAAATGCTTCCTTGCAGGTTAACCTCTTGACAATGCAACAACAATAGAACAAGTCAGTAGCTAAGTTAATAAAAAGAGTACTACAATAGTAATAAACCCTTCATTCATCAGTATCCTGAACATAGCTGGGTGTTTCTGGGATAGAGGGTTGATATTAAAGTCAGTACTGCAATAGTAATAAACCCTTCATTCATCAGTATCCTGAACATAGCTGGGTGTTTCTGGGATAGAGGGTTGATATTAAAGTCAGTACTACAATAGTAATAAACCCTTCATTCATCAGTATCCTGAACATAGCTGGGTGTTTCTGGGATAGAGGGTTGATATTAAAGTCAGTACTACAATAGTAATAAACCCTTCATTCATCAGTATCCTGAACACAGCTGGGTGTTTCTGGGATAGAGGGTTGATATTAAAGTCAGTACTACAATAGTAATAAACCCTTCATTCATCAGTATCCTGAACATAGCTCGGTGTTTCTGGGATAGAGGGTTGATATTAAAGTCAGTACTACAATAGTAATAAACCCTTCATTCATCAGTACCCTGAACATAGCTGGGTGTTTCTGGGATAGAGGGTTGATATTAAAGTCAGTACTACAATAGTAATAAACCCTTCATTCATCACTATCCTGAACATAGCTGGGTGTTTCTGGGATAGAGGGTTGATATTAAAGTCAGTACTACAATAGTAATAAACCCTTCATTCATCAGTATCCTGAACATAGCTGGGTGTTTCTGGGGTAGAGGGTTGATATAAAAGTCTATATATTCAGCAATAAAAGTCTATATATTCAGCAATACAGTAAGATTCTGAGACACAATCACTTCCTATTGGTCAGCTGCAGGGAACTGCCCACGTCTCTGAGACACAATCACTTCCTATTGGTCAGCCGCAGGGAACCGCCCACGTCTCTGAGACACAATCACTTCCTATTGGTCAGCCGCAGGGAACCGCCGACGTCTCTGAGACACAATCATTTACTATTGGTCAGCCGCAGGGAACCGCCCACGTCTCAGGAGATATGTATTTTAGGCAGTAAGTAAAACTGCCTAGGCCTTGGAGAATCTGGCCCAAAAAGACAGACCATCTGTTTATCTGTAATGTACTTATCCTCATACAGTTTATCTCCTGGATTAATCTTTGTGTTTTCTGGTTGTGTTGAGTGGGACAATGGAACATAGTGTTTAACATGATCCTATTGTGTATTGGCTTCAAGAAGATATTCACTTTATCCATTACAACAATCTGAGCCCCCTTATCTGCTGGTTTAATCACTATATTTCTAGAGCTTGATTTTTAACCATTTGTAAGGTTAAGCTGATAAAAAAGGTGAGGTTCTGAATAGTGAAAAGGAAGCCACATCCCTACGTATCAGAGTCTGTATAGTTTCTGACTCCAACTGAGGTTCCCAATGTGAGGGGTTTGGAAATAGTATCTGAGGAAAATCTGTTTCATTTTCACAATGATCTGATAACTTCAATCTTCTATGATAGACGTGTAGATCCCCTCCGGAGCTCCTCCCAGTCCACCTGTTTAGGAGTTGGTATGAAAGTCAGTCCACCTGTTTAGGAGTTGGTATGAAAGCCAGTCCACCTGTTTAGGAGTTGGTATGAAAGTCAGTCCACCTGTTTAGGAGTTGGTATGAAAGTCAGTCCACCTGTTTAGGAGTTGGTATGAAAGTCAGTCCACCTGTTTAGGAGTTGGTATGAAAGTCAGTCCACCTTTTTAGGAGTTGGTATGAAAGTCAGTCCACCTGTTTAGGAGTTGGTATGAAAGTCAGTCCACCTGTTTAGGAGTTGGTATGAAAGTCAGTCCACCTGTTTAGGAGTTGGTATGAAAGTCAGTCCACCTGTTTAGGAGTTGGTATGAAAGTCAGTCCACCTGTTTAGGAGTTGGTATGAAAGTCAGTCCTCTTTCTAGAACCTCACTCTCGGCTTGGTTGAGCCCAATGGGACATTGCTGGTCAAGACCTCAAATGGGTTGTGAAGTAGTATGGACATATTGATGGAACAAGGTCACTAAACTGGTGGTTAGACAGGGTAGATCCAAGAGCCTCTGCTGTCATCTAGAGGGGGTTTCTCTGTACTGCTTGACACATGGAGACTCAGTGGAGGCCCAAGGCAAGTGCTCAAAGTAGACTAGTGGTTAGTGGTGGGTCAGTAACTGGTATGGTCAGGTAGACTAGTGGTTAGAGTGGTGGGTCAGTAACTGGTATGGTCAGATAGACTAGTGGTTAGAGTGGTGGGTCAGTAACTGGTATGGTCAGATAGACTAGTGGTTAGAGTGGTGGGTCAGTAACTGGTATGGCCAGATAGACTAGTGGTTAGAGTGGTGGGTCAGTAACTGGTATGGTCAGATAGACTAGTGGTTAGAGTGGTGGGTCAGTAACTGGTATGGTCAGATAGACTAGTGGTTAGAGTGGTGGGTCAGTAACTGGTATGGTCAGATAGACTAGTGGTTAGAGTGGTGGGTCAGTAACTGGTATGGTCAGATAGACTAGTGGTTAGAGTGGTGGGTCAGTAACTGGTATGGTCAGATAGACTAGTTGTTAGAGTGGTGGGTCAGTAACTGGTATGGTCAGATAGACTAGTGGTTAGAGTGGTGGGTCAGTAACTGGTGTGGTCAGATAGACTAGTGGTTAGAGTGGTGGGTCAGTAACTGGTATAGTCAGATAGACTAGTGGTTAGAGTGGTGGGTCAGTAACTGGTATGGTCAGATAGACTAGTGGTTAGAGTGGTGGGTCAGTAACTGGTATGGTCAGGTAGACTAGTGGTTAGAGTGGTGGGTTAGTAACTGGTATGGTCAGATAGACTAGTGGTTGGAGTGGTGGGTCAGTAACTGGTATGGTAAGATAGACTAGTGGTTAGAGTGGTGGGTCAGTAACTGGTATGGTCAGATAGACTAGTGGTTAGAGTGGTGGGTCAGTAACTGGTATGGTCAGATAGACTAGTGGTTAGAGTGGTGGGTCAGTAACTTGTATGGTATGGTCAGATAGACTAGTGGTTAGAGTGGTGGGTCAGTAACTGGTATGGTCAGATAGACTAGTGGTTAGAGTGGTGGGTCAGTAACTGGTATGGTCAGATAGACTAGTGGTTAGAGTGGTGGGTCAGTAACTGGTATGGTCAGATAGACTAGTGGTTAGAGTGGTGGGTCAGTAACTGGTATGGTCAGATAGACTAGTGGTTAGAGTGGTGGGTCAGTAACTGGTGTGGTCAGATAGACTAGTGGTTAGAGTGGTGGGTCAGTAACTGGTATGGTCAGATAGACTAGTGGTTAGAGTGGTGGGTCAGTAACTGGTATGGTCAGATAGACTAGTGGTTAGAGTGGTGGGTCAGTAACTGGTATGGTCAGATAGACTAGTGGTTAGAGTGGTGGGTCAGTAACTGGTGTGGTCAGATAGACTAGTGGTTAGAGTGGTGGGTCAGTAACTTGTATGGTATGGTCAGATAGACTAGTTGTTAGAGTGGTGGGTCAGTAACTGGTATGGTCAGATAGACTAGTGGTTAGAGTGGTGGGTCAGTAACTGGTATAGTCAGATAGACTAGTGGTTAGAGTGGTGGGTCAGTAACTGATATGTTGCTGGTTTGAATACCTGAGCCGTCAAGGTAAAAATCTGTTGGTGCCCTTAAGCAAGGCACTTACACCTAATTTGCTCCAGGGGCGCCGTATGGCTGACCCTGTAAAACAACACATTTCTCTGCATCTATCTGGTGTCCGTGACAATAAAACATTATAAAAAGCTAGCTAACATAAAGAAAATTACAGCATTGATTTTTTTTAATTACAACTGTTAATTTAACAATGCTGGTTATAAATCTTGTTGACATACATCCAAGGACAGCTTGACTTGCATTACATTCTCACTGCAGAAAAATATTCTCAAGAAATCACATGACTTCTAGTTATAGAAAAGGATTTCTGTAAACACGGCCTGCTACAAGCAGGAAACAAGTTATGGACAAACCAGAAATGTAACATATATGTTTGACAGTAACCCTGGATGATGAATGTGTGAACTATCTTGTCATCTTTGTGGGTAACCACAATGGAACATTCTAGTCTTTAAGGACATGATCTGGCAGAACAGGTTTCAGCAAAGTATGGAGTCATTGTTTTCAGGAAGGTGTACCCATGGAGATAGGAGGGACAGGAGGCAGACTAAGGTACAAGGGAAGCCAACTACTGTCCTACAAAGACAAACAGCATCTACACAAACAGCCACCTGAACTACTGTCCTACAAAGACAAACAGCATCTACACAAACAGCCACCTGAACTACTGCCCTACAAAGACAAACAGCATCTACACAAACAGCCACCTGAACTACTGTCCTACAAAGACAAACAGCATCTACACAAACAGCCACCTGAACTACTGTCCTACAAAGACAAACAGCATCTACACAAACAGCCACCTGAACTACTGCCCTACAAAGACAAACAGCATCTACACAAACAGCCACCTGAACTACTGCCCTACAAAGACAAACAGCATCTACACAAACAGCCACCTGATCTACTGTCCTACAAAGACAAACAGCATCTACACAAACAGCCACCTGAACTACTGTCCTACAAAGACAAACAGCATCTACACAAACAGCCACCTGAACTACTGCCCTACAAAGACAAACAGCATCTACACAAACAGCCACCTGAACTACTGTCCTACAAAGACAAACAGCATCTACACAAACAGCCACCTGAACTACTGTCCTACAAAGACAAACAGCAGTCTACACAAACAGCCACCTGAACTACTGTCCTACAAAGACAAACAGCATCTACACAAACAGCCACCTGAACTACTGTCCTACAAAGACAAACAGCATCTACACAAACAGCCACCTGAACTACTGTCCTACAAAGACAAACAGCATCTACACAAACAGCCACCTGAACTACTGTCCTAGAAAAGACAAGGGGCAGTCTACACAAACAGCCACCTGAACTACTGCCCTACAAAGACAAACAGCATCTACACAAACAGCCACCTGAACTACTGTCCTACAAAGACAAACAGCATCTACACAAACAGCCACCTGAACTACTGCCCTACAAAGACAAACAGCATCTACACAAACAGTGAATCTGAGAAAAATGACTTTAAAGTTTGTTTTCTAGTCCATGCATATCAACCATGACCACTGATCTGACCTATGACCCTTAAAATGCTGATACTGCACTCTGCCTTTGTAGGACCTTAAACAGCTGTATGGGTAATGAAAAAGCAAAGTGCAGCATCTAGAAATCTAAAGGTGTTGATCCAGCTTTCTGGTTGTTTTTCTGTTTGATGGAAACAGTTTGAGAGTTCTAACTACATTCCAACTGTATTTAATGGTGTTATGTAGTTGTGTTGCCATGTTGTGAATGTTGTATTGTAGTAACCCTCAACTGTATTTAATGGTGTTATGTAGTTGTGTTGTGTAGTTGTGTTGTCATGTTGTGAATATTGTATTGTAGTAACCAACTGTATTTAATGGTGTTATGTAGTTGTGTTGTCATGTTGTGAATGTTGTATTATAGTAACCAACTGTATTTAATGGTGTTATGTAGTTGTGTTGTCATGTTGTGAATGTTGTATTGTAATAACCAACTGTATTTAATGGTGTTATGTAGTTGTGTTGTCATGTTGTGAATGTTGTATTGTAGTAACCAACTGTATGTAATGGTGTTATTAAGTTGTGAATGTTGTATTGTAGTAACCAACTGTATTTAATGGTGTTTTGTAGTTGTGTTGTTATGTTGTGAATGTTGTAATTATAGTAGGCCTAACCCCCACCAACAGAGACAGCAACAGACGACACAGAGAAAGTGATGGAGAGAGGCAGAGGATGGGAGTGTACAGTAGACTGGGATTCTAATTACTGCACTGTGTGTGTGTGTGTGTGTGTGTGTGTGTGTGTGTGTGTGTGTGTGTGTGTGTGTGTGTGTGTGTGAGTGTGTGTGTGTGTGTGTGTGTGTGTGTGTGTGTGTGTGTGTGTGTGAGTGTGTGAGTGTGTGTGTGTGTGTGTGTGTGTGTGTGTGTGTGTGTGTGTGTGTGTGTGTGTGTGTGTGTGTGTGTGTGTGTGAGAGGGTGTTTTGGTACTGTAGGATTCTTTAATCAATGTGGCTCATTGGACAGGTCAGAGTCTCAACACAATTGAAAACTTACCATCAATAAAACACCAAATGATGTAATTTCTTGTGGAAGAATGGTGTTACATCCCTCCAATAGACTTCCAGACAGTTGTAGAATGTTTGCCAAGGCACATTGTAAGAGCTGTAAAGAGAGAGGGACTCGGAGAGAGAACAGGTAGAACCTGATATGTAAATGAGCAGAGCAAACGAATGTAACTTTCGACGACCGAATGATCATTCAGACTCTGTTTCTATTGAGAGATAAAAGGTAAGACGACGATTGTCATGTGTATTAATATAGTTGATGATATTGTTGTGTGTATTAATATAGTTAATGATATTGTTGTGTGTATTCATATAGGTGATGATATTGTCATGTGTATTAATATAGTTGATGATATTGTTATGTGTATTAATATAGTTGGTGATATTGTTGTGTGTATTAATATAGTTGGTGATATTGTTATGTGTATTAATATAGTTGATGATATTGTTGTGTGTATTAATATAGTTGATGATATTGTTATGTGTATTAATATAGTTGATGGTATTGTTGTGTGTATTAATATAGTTGATGGTATTGTTGTGTGTATTAATATAGTTGATGATATTGTTATGTGTATTAATATAGTTGATGGTATTGTTATGTGTATTCATATAGTTAATTATATTTTTGGTGGACAGTGTTATAATAGTCCTACTCTCCTTAAAATGTTTTGGATATAAATTAGATGCGTGGGGTGAATTCGTTCTGTGCCCATCTGTGTGCCCCAGGGTGATCGCTCCTACACTATCTACAATCTAAAAGGGTTCTTTGGCTGTCCCCATAGGAGAACCCTTTGTAGAACCCTTTTTTTGGTACTAGGTAGAACCCTTCTGGGTTCCGTGAAGAACCCTTTCCACAGAGGGTTTTACATGGAAGCCAGAAGGGTTCTACCTGGAACCCAAAAGCGTTCTCCTATGGGGACGGCCGGAGGACCCGTTTGGAACCCTTTATTCTAAGAGTGTACTGTATCATAGGTCTATAGACTTGTCTTCTCAAAACAGGCTTAAAACACAACAAGTAACAAACAAACATGTTCTCTTTATAATCTACAGTTAACTCTTTTCACTCAGGAAGGTATGTTGTGTGAAAGAGAGACAAAAAAATATTGTTCGAGAGACTAACAACAACTTACACTTCCTCAAAACAGTTTGTGTGTATTCATTAGTGCCCACCGTAGCAAAACGTTTGGCAACAGAAACCGATTAGGTCACATTGTACAGCGTTTAGAGTAAACGGTTTATGTTTTATTTAACATCTTAAAACTGTTGGCTGTGGAGTAAACTAATGAATACAACCCAGGTTGTTGCCTACGACTCGGCATGTTGATACCTGCCTCTTGCTGAAACCTGAATGTAGCCTGAGGGGTATACTATGATACAGGCTTGATATACTGGTTTTCTAAAGCTAGCCAGCTTCAGTTAGCTTCACATTCCAGCTCAGGCCTCACCCATCACAATATACACAACAGAACAGAAAATAATCACAATGAAGTTTCAAGGTGAGAATCCTGCCAGGGATTATTGTAAAGTGTGTAGATAAATTAAATGTAATGTTAGTATAGTGAATGACAGTAAAACACTCCCAACAGTCTACTACTACTGAGACAGGTTGGTGTAATGTTAGTATAGTGAATGACAGTAAAACACTCTTAACAGTCTACTACTACTGAGACAGGTTGGTGTAATGTTAGTATAGTGAATGACAGTAAAACACTCCTAACAGTCTACTACTACTGAGACAGGTTGGTGTAATGTTAGTATAGTGAATGACAGTAAAACACTCCTAACAGTCTACTACTACTGAGACAGGTTGGTGTAATGTTAGTATAGTGAATGACAGTAAAACACTCCTAACAGTCTACTACTACTGAGACAGGTTGGTGTAATGTTAGTATAGTGAATGACAGTAAAACACTCCTAACAGTCTACTACTACTGAGACAGGTTGGTGTCAGTTTAATCAGACAAAATGGAGCTGACTGGATGTGGTCAAGTCAAATTCAATATATCAATATTCAGATACTATAGTTCAGGTGCGACCTGGGTTCACTTCCCTGCCCAGCTGTTTTCTACATTGGTGTCAGAAGTGGTATGGTGTCTGTGAGGTCATCAGAATGGACCGGATGTGTGAGGGGTCTGAGTAGCTGAAGCACGGGACTAATTAACACTGATACTGGGTTAACCCTATTGATACTGATACTGGGTTAACACTATTAATACTGATACTGGGTTAACCCTATTAATACTGATACTGGGTTAACCCTATTGATACTGGGTTAACACTATTAATACTGATACTGGGTTAACCCTATTGATACTGATACTGGGTTAACACTATTGATACTGATACTGGGTTAACACTATTAATACTGATACTGGATTAACCCTATTGATACTGATACTGGGTTAACCCTATTGATACTGATACTGGGTTAACAGTATTAACACTGATACTGGGTTAACCCTATTAATACTGATACTGGGTTAACCCTATTGATACTGATACTGGGTTAACCCTATTGATACTGATACTGGGTTAACCCTATTGATACTGGGTTAACACTATTGATACTGATACTGGGTTAACACTATTGATACTGATACTGGGTTAACTATATTAATACTGATACTGGATTAATCTTACTTGGGGCGGCAGGTAGCTGCGCTCCAACGCTCTAGTGGTTAGTTAGAGCGTTGGACTAGTAACCGAAATGCTGCAAGATCAAATCTCTGAGCTGACAAGGTAAAAATCGGTTGTTTACCCCAGAACAAGGCAGTTAACCCACTGTTCCTAAGCCATCTTTGAAAATAAGAATTTGTTCTTAACTGACTTGCCTAGTAAAATAAATAAATGAATAAATACTGGGTTAACCCTATTTGTGCGATGCATAGGGTGTTTTCCTTGTTCACCAGCGACCTGGGTTCACTGCCCTGCACCACTGTTTGCTACAATATTAATATCATAGACTATCTGTTAAACGAAGAGACACCACAATATGAGTGAAAGGATTTCAGGATAATATCAGTGAGTGTTGATTTAGAGTTGTCTTCTGGGTTCATCCTTGTAGCTGTCTTTATCAACAGGGTGAAATGTAACAAATGACATCAGAGTTGGGAGGTAACCAGGTCCCAGTTTAAATCACCATGACAACCATGTCATTATTTCTCCAGAGCAGCAAGGGAATCTAGAGACTCAACCTTTGTAGAATCACAATCAGCTTTATTCACCAAGTACATTTGCACGTAGGATCTTCATTTGAGCCAGTTTACTACAGCAGGAAAATATTCCTGCAGCAACAAGAAATGTGAATTATCATGGGGATTATAATTAATGGACATTTTTGTAGGGGTTGATACTTAAGTCTGATATCTCTAAGTGGAAATTACAAACTTCAGAAGCCTTTTTAATCCTCAAATACACTACAAGTTTTACATTTCCTGCATTGCAGGAACGTTCTTCTGCAGTAGGGAGTGATCAAAATAAGATCCTACATCTGTACACATAATTGTACATGGGGATATGTATGCGAGTCTATAACATCCAATCACAGAGGTTTACATCAGCTGACAGTTGCAATGTTATCGCTAATAACTCAAACTGCCCTTTTCAGATAAAGACATAAACTCTGTACAGATGTAAGATCTTAATTTGATCACCCTGATGCAGAAAAACTAAACTTGTAGTGTATTTGAGTGTAATTAAACTTTAGAAAAGGTTTTTGAAGATGATAAATTCCACATACTCATTTTATAACTGTTCATTAATTATAATCCATACAATAATTCAAATGTCCTGTTTCTGCAGGATTATTTTCCTGGTGTAGCAAACTGGCTCAAATTAAGATCCAACATCTGCAGCAATATACCTCTCTCTAATGTATGTGGCTCTATTGAGATTCACTTTTGACCATTTGACATCTTGTATTTCCTGTTGTTTAGGCTGGTTGAATGAGCTGCCTGTGAAAGCTACTTCATCTGCAAGAAAACAGGCGGCTGCACCAGTGACTGTCAGAAGTTTTGTGATTTCCTCATATGAACGTGAAAGTAAGTGTGTTGTCTACGCAGTTACAAAAATGGCTGTTGAAACTGTGGCACATATTTCTCGGTAACATTGAATAAATGTGTTGGTATGTAGGAAAGACGGGCAGACTCTCGTACTGTTGGTCTAGACTACCTACAAACTATTATAAGGCTATGATCACTTATCATGCTGACAAACCTGATGTTCTCTGTGAACTGATCTGAACAGGTTTAGGCTGGTCATCTATGATATGTAGGTTATATACAGTACATTCTCTGTCCTGCTACTGGTAGGACTATAACATTATGTTGATCTGAACAGGTTTAGACTGGTCATCTATGATATGTAGGTTATATACAGTACATTCTCTGTCCTGCTACTGGTAGGACTATAACATTATGTTGATCTGAACAGGTTTAGACTGGTCATCTATGATATGTAGGTTATATACAGTACATTCTCTGTCCTGCTACTGGTAGGACTATAACATTATGTTGATCTGAACAGGTTTAGACTGGTCATCTATGATATGTAGGTTATATACAGTACACTCTCTGTCCTGCTACTGGTAGGACTATAACATTATGTTGATCTGAACAGGTTTAGACTGGTCATCTATGATATGTAGGTTATATACAGTACATTCTCTGTCCTGCTACTGGTAGGACTATAACATTATGTTGATCTGAACAGGTTTAGACTGGTCATCTATGATATGTAGGCTATAGCCGAGGTATAGACCTTGATCTGCATATCACTAACAAACTGCTATTATACATTATAACCTAGTCTACTTTAAATAATATAAAATCTCTCACTTGATGCAAAAAACCTTTCTGAATGGTTCAACAATTTCCTCCTTGGATCAATCATGCCCGTTTTAGCCCTTCTGTCTATATTCTCAGATATGTTTAGAAAAGAACAGATTGAAAGACAATAAATAGCCTACTGTTAGTGAATACAAATACGTGTGAGACATGGCCTCGTGTTGCTGTACTGTCTATAACTACCTTAACAAACAGAGATTTATTATTATTATTATTATTATTGTTGCTGTACTGTCTATAACTACCTTAAAAACAGTGACTTATTATTATTATTATTATTATTATTATTATTATTATTGTTATTATTGTTATTATTATTATTGTTATTATTATTATTGTTATTATTATTATTGTTGCTGTACTGTCTATAACTACCTTAACAAACAGTGACTTATTATTATTATTATTATTATTATTATTATTGTTGCTGTTCTGTCTATAACTACCTTAACAAACAGTGACTTATTATTATTATTATTATTATTATTATTATTGTTATTGTTGTTGTTCTGTCTAGAACTACCTTAACAAACAGTAAATTATTATTATTATTATTATTATTATTATTATTATTGTTATTGTTGTTGTTCTGTCTATAACTACCTTAACAAACAGTGACTTATTATTATTATTATTATTATTATTATTATTGTTATTGTTGTTGTTCTGTCTAGAACTACCTTAACAAACAGTGACTTATTATTATTATTATTATTATTGTTGTTGTTCTGTCTATAACTACCTTAACAAACAGTGACTTATTATTATTATTGACGGTTACCATGGAGATGAAATGTCACAACAACATGTTCATGTGATGCTTTAAATCACCTGACTGTTTCTATGTATCTGTTAGTAAATGTTTTATTTCTCTAAGAGATAATGAATACATGAGAACAATTAACAGTCAAGAACTAGTTGTTACTGTGTTAACCACAACCAACATGCTGGATCTCTGTTTAGTTGTCACTGTGTTATCCACAACCAACATGCTGGATCTCTGTTTAGTTGTCACTGTCTTAACCACAACCAACATGTTGGATCTCTGTTTAGTTGTCACTGTGTTAACCACAACCAACATGCTGGATCTCTGTTTAGTTGTCACTGTGTTAACCACAACCAACATGCTGGATCTCTGTTTACAGGGGTCAGTGCTCTAAAATGAGTCTCTCTGGGGAGAGAGAGGAGGGGGGCCCTGACTCTAAAATGATTCTCTCTGGGGAGAGAGAGGAGGGGGGCCCTGCCTCTAAAATTAGTCTCTCTGGGGAGAGAGAGGAGGGGGGCCCTGACTCTAAAATGAGTCTCTCTGGGGAGAGAGAGGAGGGGGGCCCTGCCTCTAAAATGAGTCTCTCTGGGGAGAGAGAGGAGGGGGGCCCTGTCTCTAAAATGCATCTCTCTGGGGGACATAACACCAAAGCTAAGAGGTGAGATAACAATTTTATGAATAATTCATTAAGTTTATTTCCTAAATAAATAGCTATCTTAAGGTGAATGCTCTTACTGTAAATCTCTCTGGATAAGAGCATCTGCCAAATCAGGGGTTCTCAATCTGGGGTCTCCAGAGGTACTGCAGGGGTTCTGCGGCACCCTGACTGTACTCTTTAACCCTCCCGGTTAGTAAATTTACCTCAACATTTTACCTTTAAATTCAATTTACCTCCACATGCCCCTGGCTTGCTCGAGAAGGCAGAGCAGGTGGATGCTGGTTGATGAGTTAGAGAATGAACGTACTGGGAAAATATATTTTTCTCGACCAGAGGTGACTGAATTAATGTTCAGACTTATTGTTAATCGTTATGTTAATGAAGTGTAAAACATGAGCATAAAAACAGGTAATAATAAACATGAATCATCATTATATTACTTCACAGTAATCTGTTCAATGCTTTTTCAGTCTCTCCTCTTGCGTTAGCAGTGTGGAAAGGGACAGAAAGAAGCGCGGGGAGTGGTGGTGTATCCAGGGAGAAAACTAAACTTATCTTCTGAAATATCATTTGTGGTCTTATGCTGCCATCGATTGGAATTATTTAGCAACTGAAGTAGTACTGAATAATGTGTAATTCCTTACTAAAGTAGTAATTACTCAGAATTGCAAAATAAAAAAAATTCAGGTTCATTTTACCACTTACAACCATAAAATAACCATTCATAGCATAACAAACAATGAAACTGACATCAACCAAAAATACCATACATTTAGTTCATTATTCAAAAAAATAAACTACTTATTTAGATGGGTGACATTATCTGCCAAAGTAACAGCCCTGTAGACAAAGAAGAGCTCTCCAGTAGGTACCAAAACATTCAATGGCCATTTTCTCAAAAGTGAGGTTACAAGTTAATCAACATTCAAAGCAGAATTACTTTCCCATTGTTCCTCAACCATACCCTCTCCGCTGTGCAATCCGGTTTCCCAGCTAGTCACGGGTGCACCTGAGCCACGCTCAAGGTACTAAACGATATCATAACCGCCATTGATAAAAGACAGTTCTGTGCAGCCGTCTTCATTGACCTGGCCAAGGCTTTCGTCTCTGTCAATCACCGTATTCTTATCGGCAGACTCAACAGCCTTGGTTTCTCAAATGGCAGCCTCGCCTGGTTCACCAACTACTTCTCAGATAGAGTTCAGTGTGTCAAATCAGGAGGGCCTGTGGTCCGGACCTCTGGCAGTGTCTATGGGGGTACCACAGGGTTCAATTTTCGGGCCGACACTTTTCTCTGTATATATCAAAGATGTTGCTCTTGCTGCGGGTGATTCCCTGATCCACCTCTACGCAGACGACACCATACTGCATACATCTGGCCCTTCTCTGGACATTGTGTTAACAAATCTCCAAACGAGCTTCAATGCTATACAACACTCATTCCGTGGCCTCCAACTGCTCTTAAACGCTAGTAAAACTAAATGCATGCTTTTCAACCAATCTCTGCCCGCACCCGCCCGTCAGCATCACTACTCTGGACGGTTTTAACTTAGAATATGTGGAC
Source organism: Salmo salar (assembly GCF_965601325.2). Taxonomy (NCBI): domain Eukaryota; kingdom Metazoa; phylum Chordata; class Actinopteri; order Salmoniformes; family Salmonidae; genus Salmo; species Salmo salar. The sequence goes on from NW_027675413.1 coordinate 714,949, forward strand.
AACTACAAATACCTAGGTGTCTGGCTGGACTGTAAACTCTCCTTCCAGACTCATATTAAGCATCTCCAATCCAAAATTAAATCTAGAATCGGCATCCTATTTCGCAAAAACCTCCTTCACTCACGCTGCCAAACATACCCTTGTAAAACTGACCATCCTACTGATCCTCGACTTCGGCGATGTCATTTACAAAATAGCCTCCAACACTCTACTCAGAAAACTGGATGCAGTCTATCACAGTGCCATCTGTTTTGTCACCAAAGCCCCATATACCACCCACAAACTGCGACATGTATGCTCTCGTCGGCTGGCCCTCACTACATATTCGTTGCCAGGCCCACTGGCTCCAGATCATCTATAAGTCTTTGCTAGGTAAAGCTCCGCATTATCTCAGCTCACTGGTCACCATAGCAACACCCACCCATAGCACGCACTCCAGCAGGTATATCTCACTGGTCATCCCCAAAGCCAACACCTTTTTGGCCGCCTTTCCTTCCAGTTCTCTGCTTCCAATGACTGGAACGAATTGCAAAAATCGCTGAAGTTGGAGACTTCACTAACTTTAAGCATCAGCTATCTGAGCAGCTTACCGATCACTGCAGCTGTACACAGCCCATGTCACGAGCGGAATGAACAGTTTAAGGAGTGAGTCAAACGCAGGAGACTGAGGTCCGTTGGAACAATCTTAATTTAATAAATCCACGGGTAAGTTTCACATACGGCTGGGAGCATAACAGTCAGAAAAATGGACAAAAAGAAGCTCCGTTCAAAAGGCAGACGGGGCGCAGCCCGGCAACCCTAATGCCTAGATAATAAAAGTAACATCACACGTAACAACGAACAATCCCGCACAAAATCCTAGCTAAACACAGACAGACTAAATAACCCCCCCACTAATGACAAAACACAAAACAGGTGCAAACAAAACCCAGACATAACTAATAGACACTGAAACACAGATCGGTGGCAGCTAGTAGGCCGGCGACGACGATCGCCGAGCGCCGCTCGACCGAGGAGAGGCGCCCCCTTCTGTGGATGTTGTGACAGCCCATCTGTAAATAGCCCATCCAATCAACCTACCTCATCCCCATACTGTTTTTATTTACTTTTTTGATCTTTTGCACACCAGTATTTCTACTTGCACATCATCATCTGCACATCTATCACTCCAGTGTTAATTTGCTAAATTGTAATTACTTCGCTATCATGGCCTATTTGTTGCCTTACCTCCTCATGCCATTTGCACACAGTGTATATAGACTTTTCTATTGTGTTATTGACTGTATGTCTGTTTTACTCCATGTGTAACTCTGTGGTGTTGTTTGTTTTGCACTGCTTTGCTTTATCTTGGCCAGGTCGCAGTTGTAAATGAGAACTTGTTCTCAACTGGCCTACCTGGTTAAATAAAGGTGAAATAAAAAAAAAATACAATTTTCTACCTCTGAGTTTCTATTTTAATCCAATGTAAATAACACCATTTCAAATGTTGCTACATAAGACAGAATTGAGCCATTCGGTCACATTTGAGAGTAAGGCAAATATATAGCATTTAGCAAAAAATCATGATTATTTGTCTCTCTGAAATGAAACGATCAAGTAATAGATTTAAACAAATACAAGTCTGTCATTGAACAACCCCATGATATGGTTAGTGAAAAACACACCAATCTCTTTCAGAATTGTTTTAAACAATAAAAGGTAATTTACCAACATTTCTGTAAAGTGATATGTTGCGTTTTGGAACTCTTCTTATGTTTCCCATCTGAGCTCAGAGTAGATGAGAGATGTAATGTTTGTCTCTGTTGTGTTGAAGACCAATCAAGCGGAAGAGACCAGCCTCCCCTGTACCCAGCTGTGTGTCCATGAAGAGTGACCAGTCTATGAATCTACCTATGAAGTTTAGAGAGGGAGACTTTTCTACTGAACAAAGGTAAGAAGAACTCATGGGTCATGGTCAGTGAGTTAAACAACACTGTCTCTAGACATTTCTCCTCTCCCATTTTCACATTTCTTTTTGTTGTTTTCATAATCCATAGGCTAATACTTTAGTCCATTTTCATAGTCCTAAAACAATATTAAACAAACACCACATTCCCTCTCTCTCTCTGTGTGTGTGTGTGTGTAAATGTGTGTGTGTGTGTGTGTGTGTGTGTGTGTGTGTGTGTGTGTGTGTGTGTGTGTGTGTGTGTGTGTGTGTGTGTGCGTGTGTGTGTGTGTGTGTGTGTGTGTGTGTGTGTGTGTGTGTGTACTCTCCCTGGATGAGGAGATGTAATCTCTATCCTGATTGCCTAGTCACTTTTACCCCTACTTACATGTACATATTACATCAACTTTCCTCAACTACCTGGTACCCCTGCACATTGACTCAGTACTGGTACTCCTTATAGTCTCATTATTACCTCAACTACCTGGTACCCCTGCACATTGACACAGTACTGGTACTCCTTATAGTCTCATTATTAGCTCAACTACCTGGTACCCCTGCACATTGACTCAGTACTGGTACTCCTAATAGTCTCATTATTACCTCAACTACCTGGTATCCCTGCACATTGACTCAGTACTGGTACTCCTTATAGTCTCATTATTAGCTCAACTACCTGGTACCCCTGCACATTGACTCAGTACTGGTACTCCTAATAGTCTCATTATTACCTCAACTACCTGGTACCCCTGCACTTTGACTCAGTACTGGTAATCCTTATAGTCTCATTATTACCTCAACTACCTGGTACCCCTGCACATTGACTCAGTACTGGTACTCCTTATAGTCTCATTATTACATTTACATTACATTTAAGTCATTTAGCAGACACTCTTATCCAGAGCGACTTACAAATTGGTGCATTCACCTTATAATATTCAGTGGAACAACCACTTACAATAGTGCATCTAAATCTTTTAAGGGGGGAGGGGGGGGTTAGAAGGATTACTTTATCCTATTCCAGGTATTCCTTAAAGAGGTGGGGTTTCAGGTGTCTCCGGAAGGTGGTGATTGACTCCGCTGTCCTGGCGTCGTGAGGGATCTTGTTCCACCATTGGGGTGCCAGAGCAGCGAACAGTTTTGACTGGGCTGAGCGGGAACTGTGCTTCCTCAGAGGTAGGGAGGCGAGCAGGCCAGAGGTGGATGAATGCAGTGCCCTTGTTTGGGTGTAGGGCCTGATCAGAGCCTGAAGGTACGGAGGTGCCGTTCCCCTCACAGCTCCGTAGGCAAGCACCATGGTCTTGTAGCGGATGCGAGCTTCAACTGGAAGCCAGTGGAGAGAGCGGAGGAGCGGGGTGACGTGAGAGAACTTGGGAAGGTTGAACACCAGACGGGCTGCGGCGGTCAGGATGAGTTGTAGGGGTTTAATGGCACAGGCAGGGAGCCCAGCCAACAGCGAGTTGCAGTAATCCAGGCGGGAGATGACAAGTGCCTGGATTAGGACCTGCGCCGCTTCCTGTGTGAGGCAGGGTCGTACTCTGCGAATGTTGTAGAGCATGAACCTACAGGATCGGGTCACCACCTTGATGTTAGTGGAGAACGACAGGGTGTTGTCCAGGGTCACGCCAAGGTTCTTAGCACTCTGGGAGGAGGACACCTCAACTACCTGGTACCCCTGCACATTGACTCAGTACTGGTACTCCTTATAGTCTCATTATTACCTCAACTACCTGGTACCCCTGCACATTGACTCAGTACTGGTACTCCTTATAGTCTCATTATTACCTCAACTACCTGGTACCCCTGCACATTGACTCAGTACTGGTACTCCATATAGTCTCATTATTACCTCAACTACCTGGTACCCCTGCACATTGACTCAGTACTGGTACTCCTTATAGTCTCATTATTACCTCAACTACCTGGTACCCCTGCACATTGACTCAGTACTGGTACTCCTTATAGTCTCGTTATCGTTATTTTATTGTTATTATTATTATTAAAAAAAAATTATCAAATACAATTTGATTTGATTTGAAGCTCATTGGCAGAAACACGTCATTGGGTCTAACGATCGTCTCGTGCTGAACAGATCATGTTCGGATGTTGAAGCCCAGTGGCTGGAAAAACTCCCTAGAAAGGCAGGAACCTAGGAAGAAACCTTGAGAGGAACCAGGATCTGAGGAGTGGCCAGTCTTCTACTGGCTGTGCTGGGTAGAGAGGAACCAGGCTCTGAGGGGTGGCCAGTCCTCTTCTGGCTGTGCTGGGTAGAGAGGAACCAGGCTCTGAGGGGTGGCCAGTCCTCTTCTGGCTATGCTGGGTAGAGGGGAACCAGGCTCTGAGGAGTGGCCAGTCCTCTTCTGGCTGTGCTGGGTAGAGAGGAACCAAGCTCTGAGGGGTGGCCAGTCCTCTTCTGGCTGTGCTGGGTAGAGAGGAACCAGGCTATGAGGAGTGGCCAGTCCTCTTCTGGCTGTGCCTGGGTGGAGATTGTAAGAGTACATGGCCATTAAGGCCAGATCGTTCTTCAAGATGTTCAAATGTTCCTAGATGACCAGCAGGGTGAAATAATAATCACAGTGGTTATAGAGGTTGCAACAGGGCAGCACCTCATGAGTAAATGTCAGGTTGCTTTTCATAGTTGAGCATTCAGAGGTTGAGGGAGGGAGAAAGAGGGATGGATTGGGAGGGAGGGAGAGAGAGAGGGAGGGGGTTGAAACTACAGTTTCGGGACAAGGTATCACGTCTGGTGAACAGGTCAGAGTTCATATCCTCAGTCAGACCAGTAGAAACTGGATCAGCAGCACAACAAGGTATCACGTCTGGTGGACAGGTCAGAGTTCATATCCTCAGACCAGTAGAAACTGGATCAGCAGCACAACAAGGTATCATGTCTGGTGAACAGGTCAGAGTTCATATCCTCAGTCAGACCAGTAGAAACTGGATCAGCAGCACAACAAGGTATCATGTTTGGTGGACAGGTCATAGTTCATATCCTCAGTCAGACCAGTAGAAACTGGATTAGCAGCACAACAAGGTATCATGTCTGGTGGACAGGTCATAGTTCATATCCTCAGTCAGACCAGTAGAAACTGGATCAGCAGCACTACAAGGTATCATGTCTGGTGGACAGGTCATAGTTCATATCCTTTTATGAAGATTTTTTTTACGTTTATTCCCCAAATAAATATTAAGATGAATGCACTTACTGTAAATCTCTCTGGATAAGAGCATCTGCTAAATCAGGGGTTCTCAATCCGGGGTCTGTGGAGGTACTGCAGGGGCTCCACGGCACCCTGACTGTACTCGTTGCAATGTAACACATTTGATAGAATTTTCACATGACACGACCACTTTGTCTACTCTTAATTATTGCCTAATATAATGGAATTAATATTTTCTTTACCAATTCTGATCGTTGTTACAATAAGAATTTTGACAATATTACCGTTATATCAACACACTCTTCACACCCGTTTAACAACTCTAAATAGCTTTGGCATAGTAGGCATCAAGTCCCTTGCCAATAATGTTGCCTACAACGTTGCATACAATGTTCATTTTCATCGAACACAGATTACGCCCTAGATGTCTTCAATTGCCCAATTTATAGCCATGACAAATTTAGGATTATGTTTTAACAACGTGATGTTGCGCTCTAAAGGGATATCTTGAAATAACATGATGTAGATAATTAAATAATCAAAAGAAAAACGTGTTAATTTTACACTCTTAGAAAAGAAGGTTCCTTATAGAACCAAAAAGGCTTCTATCACTTCCTTAATATATGGAACCACTAAAAGTGATATATATTTTGGGGTTCAGTGAAGAAGAACCTCTAGAGTTCTGATCAACGAATGGTGATTGTTTTGAGGATGTGAACCCAGCAGCCCTCCAGTGGTCAGATCAATTCCTCCCGTTTTTTCCAGCGCCCGGCCCGGTGTCACGTCCTGACCAGTATAGAGTATATTTGGTTATTGTAGTTTGGTCAGGACGTGGCAGAGGGGAGTTGATGTATGTTTATGGGGTTTGTCACTGGTCTATGTCTGTGTTTCTATGTCTAGTTAATTGGAGTTGGACTCTCAATTGAAGGCAGGTGTGTTGAGTTGCCTTTGATCGGGGGTCCTATATAGTAGGGTGTGTTTGTCTTTGTGTTTCGTGGGTAGTTGTTTTTTGCACTGCTAGTTATAGCCTGCGAAACTGTCTCCTGTCGTGTTGGCTGCATTTATTGTTTTTTCTTGATCAACGTGTTTCATAAACATGATGTTGAGCACACAACCTGCTGCGTATTGGTCCACGTTCTCCGACAGTGATTTTTGTCAGAAGACGAGGATCGTGACACCCGGGATATAAACCAGCCACCTTTCAGCCACAGGTCCAACTCCTGCCACAGCTCCAACTCCTTAGCCACTGGGCGAAAACCTGAGTTAATCTTGGGAAATTTGCATAAATTAATCTGCCAAAATGAAGACAAAATGCTTTGGAGACATACATGGTATCACTTGTTATACATAAGTATTATACATAAATCATTGCCAAAAGCACAAGACATATATTATTAATGGATTGATCATATAGAAATATAAAACATTATTTTTAACTACTACAAAGCAATTACATGTGGCTCAGGAACCACTGACTCACTGCATTATTCTATAGTATTATCAAGACACCTGCTGTTAACTCTTAACTTCTTAGGACAGCTCACGATGTGTCCTAAATATCTGCCAACTAGGTGGGACTAGAGACTTCATGCATAGCTTTAATTTATACCCAGAAGTGTAAAATGTCTTTATTCTCAGCACTTATTCGACCAATTTTCTACTCTGAGACGCTTTGTGGATATGGGCCCAGATCTCAAAATATTGTTATAAAAAAAGTGGAATGTTTATCTAACATAATAATAAAAAATTAATATTACTAATGTAACCCACTGTAAAGACTGGGTTTAGAGGATTGTGTTGCACTTCTCATGTCCGCGTTCTGGAACTGCCCGCATCCCTGTACAGAACTGTCCACGTTCTGGAACTGCCCGCATCCCTGTACGCGTTCACGTACGGTGTGGCGCCAATACTGATGGCCAGTGATTGGTGTTAAAAAAATTATATTTCAATTATTAAATGAACTCACTCTACCTGAACCACAATGTATTTAAAAATGCATTGGTTTGTTATGAAAAATAATGCTATTACACATGTGGATTTAAAGTATAACTTTTTAATGTATATAAACAAAATACATATAAATCTGACCATTCAAAACGAATACAATCTGAACAGCATAATAGAATATTGCACCATATCAAATAAAAATAAATAAAAACGTGAAAAACGGCAGCACCCCACTTAAAACATTAAACTGGTCCCTCTCTTCTCTCTCTTCTTTATTGCCATGTTATAACCAGCAGCACACAGCAATGCTGACCATATTTTGCTTTTATGAGAGATTTGCATTCAGAAATGCAAGCTGCCTCTTTCAGATGCGGTTTCTTCTCTCAGTAATTATTTGTCATCATCACAATATTACCACCCATTCCTCTTGGGTCAGAGCATCAACAGGTGCAATGACAATGGCCAGGGTAGAGATGATGGCATACTTTGACTCAAGAAACCGCTTCAACATATTTAAAGTATTAGAAGTATTAGAAGTATTCCACAGCTGATTTCACTTTGTCCACAGTGGGCTTCATCACCTTCAGAGCATCTCTTACAATCAGGTTGATTGTGTGGGCAAGACATGGATGATGGGTTCATTTAAACATTTTCATGGCTTAAATTATGTTAGCTGCATAACACAACAGACCACTTTTCCATCTACTTGCCATTCTCTGGCCACTCTCAACAGTTCCTCTGCCAAGTTCTCTGAGGTGTGTCTGTCGCTGAACTCAAAGCAGTCCAGAAGACAGCTAGACATCGAAAAATCTTCAATGAAGTGACATGTAACCGACATGTATGAAGTTGATGTCCAGTGGTAAGGCAAACTGCAGTAGCTTTTTGGACTCTTTCCCGCACTGAAGCCTGTGTGCTCTCGTACAGTTGTGGAAAAAGTTATTTTGAAAGGGTTTTCCTGCTTGGAATAGTGTACATTGGATTTAGACTATTGCTATAATTTCTAAAACCTCTGTCCTTCACAATCTAAAATGGCTGGAAATCGGTGGCAATCATTTTAGCCAATGCAATATCAATTTGGCCTTGTTTTACTACAGACATAGACTTTGGAATAAACTGGTCCATAGAAGACTGCGCTGCTGTGTGTCGCGGAGCAGGTCTACTGGACTGAGTGGATACATCTCCACGTGTGGAGGTGCTGGCTCCACCACTATCACTAGCAGGCCTACTGGACTGAGTGGATACATCTCCACGTGTGGAGGTGCTGGCTCCACCACTATCACTAGCAGGCCTACTGGACTGAGTGGATACATCTCCACGTGTGGAGGTGCTGGCTCCACCACTATCACTAGCAGGCCCGCTAGTTTCTCCAAGCTCCACTACAGCTAGCTTCACCGTTCACAGATCACATATGCCGGTGCAGATTGTGCGTAGAACCGGCTTTATATGAGTTTTTTTTTTGGCAAATTCTACACTGTGCTCTAACATTGTCTACATTATTAAAATGCATCCAAATGCTACTGTGCTTCTGACTCATATTCCAGCTGTTGTTTTCACAGCTGTCCTTCCTCTCTCCTCTTCTACTAAGTGTGTGACTGTGAGTGAGTTGGCTCAGCCCTCCCTCACGCATCTTTGGTTCACTGATTGACACTGCGTGTCTGATTGACAGGAACAACAAGTGAGGCTGTTAGTCTGAGCAGACAGTCAGAACGAATGTGTGCGCGTGAGCGTTTAGGCCTATATTATTTTATTTCTTTTTTCGTTCTTTGAATTAGTTAATTCTATTAATTTAAATCTTTTGATTATCCATATGTTAATTTTTAGATATTTTTCTAAATAGATTTGGCTCTTCCGATATGCGAGCCGGCTCTTAGAGCCAACTTGTTTGTGGACGACCCATCACTACCAAGCATATTGTCCGGTTATATGCAGAGTGGGCTGAGGTGATCTTGGGGAATAACAGAGTTAGCAACAGTTCTGAGACACCAAAGTTTATTGTTCAGTTAGCTTTATGCTTTATTATCAAACTTTATGCTACTTGGTGCACAAGCTCAATGTTTGCCTGTGAGACACCACAATGTTGTGGTGACTCTCAGTCTTGATGATGGCTGGCACATACCCATCAAACGTTAAACATTTTCTGGTCATGGTTAACCATATGTGTTTTCAGAAAAAGGTATACAACCCAAGCAAAACTCATGTCCCTGTCTTCTTTTTCCAGATGTGGCTGATTTAAACAGACAGAATATTTTTTTAAATTAAGAAATAACACCTTTTTTGACTACTTGTTGTCCCTAAATGGCTGCTGGGTAATTTGATATTCATCTAAATCTTCATTCGTAGGCATCGAATTGAGCGAATGCTGCGCAGATTCACTGAGTTGCAAACCAAAAGGATAGGTCTAGCTCATTGATTTGAAGATCTGATGCATTTGCTAATGAATTATGTAGTACCTGCAGAAGGCCATAGGGAGGAGGAAGAGAGCTATAAACCCACACTGTTTTTACCTTAAAAACCCTAAACCTAACAATTTATCAAATGTATTTATAAAGCCTGTTTTACATCAGCACATGTCACAAAGTGCAATACAGAAACTCTACCCCTACATATGACCTATTTTAGCCTTAACCCCTAACCCTACATATGACCTATTTTAGCCTTAACCCCTAACCCTACATATGACCTATTTTAGCCTTAACCCCTAACCCTACATATGTCCTATTTTAGCCTTAACCCCTAACCCTACATATGACCTATTTTAGCCTTAACCCCTAACCCTACATATGTCCTATTTTAGCCTAATCCTTAACCCTGTTTCTACATTAAACTATTATAGTTATAATATTATGATAGTAAATACCATTATAGCACTAAATAGCATGTTGATTATTTTGTTAATCAAAACCTGTCTAAACATTTTGCTGTTTTGTTTTGTTATATTATTATATTTATTGTTTCAAGGCAGAACACTTGATAAACAAGCCACATTAGTTTTATTTTCAAATGTGGTTTGAACTGGGTAACCTAGTAACCTCTATGTGAAAGTCCAGGAATTGGTGTGGGATAGGTGGGGCAGGTTTGAGACTGATCTAAGGAATTAATGTGAAAAATACACTTTATTTCTCAGCTGCCTCACCAATGTATGTACATTTACATTTTAGTCATTTAGTAGACACTCTTATCCAGAACGACTGCATACATTTCATTTTCTTTTTTTCTCTCCGTACTGGTCCCCTCATGGGAATCGAACCCACAACTCTGGCATTACAAACACCATGCTCTACCAACTGAGCCACACAGGAATTAATCACTTTTAATTGCTAAATATTTCCAATAGATGGTAGCATAAGACCACAAAGCATCAGTTATAGGCTACAAGCAGCAATATGATTGACATAAAATAGCATGCAACCCCAGACTATATGTCCCATGATTTTCTAAAATGGTCACTCATTACTTTAGTTAGCTATATATCTGGTATTAGGGCTGTGTTGCTTTTGGGAGAGCAAAAAATAGTGATTATATCAGGTATTGAACCCTGGGTAAAATATCATTAGTCAGAACCTCAACCTCAGTATACATGCATTTTAAAATATTTTCATAATATCTCATATTGGGACTAAACAACCTCGAAATAGAAAAGACAAGAGTGCGTCTTCCAGCCCGCCAATAAATGACATCATGCAACCGTCCTATTTAGTAAATTTACCTCAGCATGCCCCTCGCTTGCGGGAGAAGGTTGAGTGACGACACCAGCTTTTCAATGGGGCTGAGTTGACTACTAGAGAGAGAAGGCAGAGTGGGTTGATGCTGGTTGATGAATTTGACAATGAATGTGCTGGGAAAATACGTTTTTCTCAACCAGAGATGACTGAATTAATGTTCAGGCTTAATGATAATTGTAACAGTAATGAAGTATAATTTCAAAACATGAGCATAAATACAGGTAATAATAAACACGAATCATCATAATATTACTTCACAGTAATCTGTTCAATGCTTTTTCAGTCCTTCCTCTTGTGTTAGCAGTGTGTAAAGGGACAGAAAGAAGAGTTTTCCTGTGAGGGGGAGTGGTGGTGTATCCAGGGAGAAAACTAATCTAATCTTCTGAAATGTCATTGTGGTCTTATGCTGCCATTTATTGGAATCATTTAGCAACTGCAGTAGTACTAAATAATGTGTAATTCCTTACTAAAGTAGTAATTACTCAGAATTGCAAAATAAAAAAAATTCTAGTTCATTTTACCACTTATAACCATAAAATAACCATTCATAGCATAACAAACAATGAAACTGACATCAACCAAAAATACCATACATTTTGTTCATTATTTTAAAAAATAAACTACTGATTTAGATGGGTGACATTATGTGGCAAAGTAACAGCCCTGTAGACAAAGAAGAGCTCTCCAGTAGGTACCAAAACATTCAATGGCCATTTTCTCAAAAGTGAGGTTACAAGTTAATCAACATTCAAAGCAGAATTACTTTCCCATTGTTCCTCAACCATACCCTCTCCGCTGTGCAATCCGGTTTCCCAGCTAGTCACGGGTGCACCTGAGCCACGCTCAAGGTACTAAACGATATCATAACCGCCATCGATAAAAGACAGTTCTGTGCAGCCGTCTTCATCGACCTGGCCAAGGCTTTCGTCTCTGTCAATCACCGTATTCTTATCGGCAGACTCAACAGCCTTGGTTTCTCAAATGACTGCCTCGCCTGGTTCACCAACTACTTCTCAGATAGAGTTCAGTGTGTCAAATCAGAGGGCCTGTGGTCCGGACCTCTGGCAGTGTCTATGGGGGTACCACAGGGTTCAATTTTCGGGCCGACACTTTTCTCTGTATATATCAAAGATGTTGCTCTTGCTGCGGGTGATTCCCTGATCCACCTTTACGCAGACGACATCATTCTGCATACATCTGGCCCTTCTCTGGACATTGTGTTAACAAATCTCCAAACGAGCTTCAATGCCATACAACACTCATTCCGTGGCCTCCAACTGCTCTTAAACGCTAGTAAAACTAAATGCATGCTTTTCAACCGATCTCTGCTCGCACCCGCCCACCGGCTTAGCGTCACTACTCTGGACGGTTCTGAATTAGAATATGTGGACAACTACAAATACCTAGGTGTCTGGTTAGACTGTAAACTCTCCTTCCAGACTCATATTAAGCATCTCCAATCCAAAATTAAATCTAGAATCGGCATCCTATTTCGCAAAAAACCTCCTTCACTCACGCTGCCAAACATACCCTTGTAAAACTGACCATCCTACTGATCTTCGACTTTGGCGATGTCATTTACAAAATAGCCTCCAACACTCTACTCAGAAAACTGGATGCAGTCTATCACAGTGCCATCTGTTTTGTCAACAAAGCCCCATATACCACCCACCACTGCAACCTGTATGCTCTCGTCGGCTGGCCCTCGCTACATATTCGTCGCCAGGCCCACTGGCTCCAGATCATCTATAAGTCTTTGCTAGGTAAAGCTCCGCATTATCTCAGCTCATTGGTCAGCATAACAACACCAAACAGTAGCACGCGCTCCAGCAGGTATATCTCACTGGTCATCCCCAAAGCCAACACCTTTTTGGCCGCCTTTCCTTCCAGTTCTCTGCTTCCAATGACTGGAACGAATTGCAAAAATCGCTGAAGTTGGAGACTTCACTAACTTTAAGCATCAGCTATCTGAGCAGCTTACCGATCACTGCAGCTGTACACAGCCCATCTGTAAATAGCCCATCCAATCTACCTACCTCATCCCCATATTGTTTTTATTTACTGTGCTGCTCTTTTGCACACCAGTATTTCTACTTGCACATCATCATCTGCTCATCTATCACTCCAGTGTTAATTTGCTAAATTGTAATTACTTCGCCATCATGGCCTATTTGTTGCCTTACCTCCTCATGCCATTTGCACACACTGTATATATATTTTTCTATTCTGTTATTGACTGTATGTCTGTTTACTCCATGTGTAACTCTGTGGTGTTGTTTGTTTTGCACTGCTTTGCTTTATCTTGGCCAGGTCGCAGTTGTAAATGAGAACTTGTTCTCAACTGGCCTACCTGGTTAAATAAAGGTGAAATAAAAAAAAAATACAATTTTCTACCTCTGAGTTTCTATTTTAATCCAATGTAAATAACACCATTTCAAATGTTGCTACATAAGACAGAATTGAGCCATTCGGTCACATTTGAGAGTAAGGCAAATATATAGCATTTAGCAAAAAATCATGATTATTTGTCTCTCTGAAATGAAACGATCAAGTAATAGATTTAAACAAATACAAGTCTGTCATTGAACAACCCCATGATATGGTTAGTGAAAAACACACCAATCTCTTTCAGAATTGTTTTAAACAATAAAAGGTAATTTACCAACATTTCTGTAAAGTGATATGTTGCGTTTTGGAACTCTTCTTATGTTTCCCATCTGAGCTCAGAGTAGATGAGAGATGTAATGTTTGTCTCTGTTGTGTTGAAGACCAATCAAGCGGAAGAGACCAGCCTCCCCTGTACCCAGCTGTGTGTCCATGAAGAGTGACCGGTCTATGGATCCTCTTATAGACTTTAGAGAGGGAGACTTTTCTACTGAACAAAGGTAAGAAGAACTCATGGGTCATGGTCAGTGAGTTAAACAACACTGTCTCTAGTCATTTCTCCTCTCCCATTTTCACATTTCTTTTTGTTGTTTTCATAATCCATAGGCTAATACTTTAGTCCATTTTCATAGTCCTAAAACAATATTAAACAAACACCACATTCCCTCTCTCTCTCTGTGTGTGTGTGTGTGTAAATGTGTGTGTGTGTGTGTGTGTGTGTGTGTGTGTGTGTGTGTGTGTGTGTGTGTGTGTACTCTCCCTGGATGAGGAGATGTAATCTCTATCCTGATTGCCTAGTCACTTTTACCCCTACTTACATGTACATATTACATCAACTTTCCTCAACTACCTGGTACCCCTGCACATTGACTCAGTACTGGTACTCCTTATAGTCTCATTATTACCTCAACTACCTGGTACCCCTGCACATTGACACAGTACTGGTACTCCTTATAGTCTCATTATTAGCTCAACTACCTGGTACCCCTGCACATTGACTCAGTACTGGTACTCCTAATAGTCTCATTATTACCTCAACTACCTGGTACCCCTGCACATTGACTCAGTACTGGTACTCCTAATAGTCTCATTATTACCTCAACTACCTGGTACCCCTGCACTTTGACTCAGTACTGGTAATCCTTATAGTCTCATTATTACCTCAACTACCTGGTACCCCTGCACATTGACTCAGTACTGGTACTCCTTATAGTCTCATTATTACATTTACATTACATTTAAGTCACTTAGCAGACACTCTTATCCAGAGCGACTTACAAATTGGTGCATTCACCTTATAATATTCAGTGGAACAACCACTTACAATAGTGCATCTAAATTTTTTAAGGGGGGGGGGGGTTAGAAGGATTACTTTATCCTATTCCAGGTATTCCTTAAAGAGGTGGGGTTTCAGGTGTCTCCAGAAGGTGGTGATTGACTCCGCTGTCCTGGCGTCGTGAGGGATCTTGTTCCACCATTGGGGTGCCAGAGCAGCGAACAGTTTTGACTGGGCTGAGCGGGAACTGTGCTTCCTCAGAGGTAGGGAGGCGAGCAGGCCAGAGGTGGATGAATGCAGTGCCCTTGTTTGGGTGTAGGGCCTGATCAGAGCCTGAAGGTACGGAGGTGCCGTTCCCCTCACAGCTCCGTAGGCAAGCACCATGGTCTTGTAGCGGATGCGAGCTTCAACTGGAAGCCAGTGGAGAGAGCGGAGGAGCGGGGTGACGTGAGAGAACTTGGGAAGGTTGAACACCAGACGGGCTGCGGCGGTCAGGATGAGTTGTAGGGGTTTAATGGCACAGGCAGGGAGCCCAGCCAACAGCGAGTTGCAGTAATCCAGGCGGGAGATGACAAGTGCCTGGATTAGGACCTGCGCCGCTTCCTGTGTGAGGCAGGGTCGTACTCTGCGAATGTTGTAGAGCATGAACCTACAGGATCGGG
The DNA here is from genome assembly GCF_965601325.2 of Salmo salar. Lineage (NCBI taxonomy): Eukaryota > Metazoa > Chordata > Actinopteri > Salmoniformes > Salmonidae > Salmo > Salmo salar. The sequence goes on from NW_027675413.1 coordinate 730,026, forward strand.
TCACCACCTTGATGTTAGTGGAGAACGACAGGGTGTTGTCCAGGGTCACGCCAAGGTTCTTAGCACTCTGGGAGGAGGACACCTCAACTACCTGGTACCCCTGCACATTGACTCAGTACTGGTACTCCTTATAGTCTCATTATTACCTCAACTACCTGGTACCCCTGCACATTGACTCAGTACTGGTACTCCTTATAGTCTCATTATTACCTCAACTACCTGGTACCCCTGCACATTGACTCAGTACTGGTACTCCTTATAGTCTCATTATTACCTCAACTACCTGGTACCCCTGCACATTGACTCAGTACTGGTACTCCTTATAGTCTCATTATTACCTCAACTACCTGGTACCCCTGCACATTGACTCAGTACTGGTAGTCCTTATAGTCTCATTATTACCTCAACTACCTGGTACCCCTGCACATTGACTCAGTACTGGTACTCCTTATAGTCTCATTATTACCTCAACTACCTGGTACCCCTGCACATTGACTCAGTACTGGTACTCCTTATAGTCTCATTATTACCTCAACTACCTGGTACCCCTGCACATTGACTCAGTACTGGTAGTCCTTATAGTCTCATTATTACCTCAACTACCTGGTACCCCTGCACATTGACTCAGTACTGGTACTCCTTATAGTCTCATTATTACCTCAACTACCTGGTACCCCTGCACATTGACTCAGTACTGGTACTCCTAATAGTCTCATTATTACCTCAACTACCTGGTACCCCTGCACATTGACTCAGTACTGGTACTCCTTATAGTCTCATTATTACCTCAACTACCTGGTACCCCTGCACATTGACTCAGTACTGGTACTCCTTATAGTCTCATTATTACCTCAACTACCTGGTACCCCTGCACATTGACTCAGTACTGGTACTCCTTATAGTCTCATTATTACCTCAACTACCTGGTACCCCTGCACATTGACTCAGTACTGGTACTCCATATAGTCTCATTATTACCTCAACTACCTGGTACCCCTGCACATTGACTCAATACTGGTACTCCATATAGTCTCATTATTACCTAAACTACCTGGTACCCCTGCACATTGACTCAGTATGGGTACTCCTTATAGTCTCATTATTACCTCAACTACCTGGTACCCCTGCACATTGACTCAGTACTGGTACTCCTTATAGCCTCATTATTACCTCAACTACCTGGTACCCCTGCACATTGACTCAGTACTGGTACTCCTTATAGTCTCATTATTACCTCAACTACCTGGTACCCCTGCACATTGACTCAGTACTGGTACTCCTTATAGTCTCATTATTACCTCAACTACCTGGTACCCCTGCACATTGACTCAGTACTGGTACTCCATATAGTCTCATTATTACCTCAACTACCTGGTACCCCTGCACATTGACTCAGTACTGGTACTCCATATAGTCTCATTATTACCTAAACTACCTGGTACCCCTGCACATTGACTCAGTACTGGTACTCCTTATAGCCTCATTATTACCTCAACTACCTGGTACCCCTGCACATTGACTCAGTACTGGTACTCCTTATAGTCTCATTATTACCTCAACTACCTGGTACCCCTGCACATTGACTCAGTATGGGTACTCCTTATAGTCTCATTATTACCTCAACTACCTGGTACCCCTGCACATTGACTCAGTACTGGTGCTCCTTATAGCCTCATTATTACCTCAACTACCTGGTACCCCTGGACATTGACTCAGTACTGGTGCTCCTTATAGTCTCATTATTACCTCAACTACCTGGTACCCCTGCACATTGACTCAGTATGGGTACTCCTTATAGTCTCATTATTACCTCAACTACCTGGTACCCCTGCACATTGACTCAGTACTGGTACTCCTTATAGTCTCATTATTACCTCAACTACCTGGTACCCCTGCACATTGACTCAGTACTGGTACTCCTTATAGTCTCATTATTACCTCAACTACCTGGTACCCCTGCACATTGACTCAGTACTGGTACTCCTTATAGTCTCATTATTACCTCAACTACCTGGTACCCCTGCACATTGACTCAGTACTGGTACTCCTTATAGCCTCATTATTACCTCAACTACCTGGTACCCCTGCACATTGACTCAGTACTGGTACTCCTTATAGTCTCATTATTACCTCAACTACCTGGTACCCCTGCACATTGACTCAGTACTGGTACTCCTTATAGTCTCATTATTACCTCAACTACCTGGTACCCCTGCACATTGACTCAGTACTGGTACTCCTTATAGTCTCGTTATCGTTATTTTATTGTTATTATTATTATTTAATTTTTTTATCAAATACAATTTGATTTGATTTGAAGCTCATTGGCAGAAACACGTCATTGGGTCTAACGATCGTCTCGTGCTGAACAGATCATGTTCGGATGTTGAAGCCCAGTGGCTGGAAAAACTCCCTAGAAAGGCAGGAACCTAGGAAGAAACCTTGAGAGGAACCAGGATCTGAGGAGTGGCCAGTCTTCTACTGGCTGTGCTGGGTAGAGAGGAACCAGGCTCTGAGGAGTGGCCAGTCCTCTACTGGCTGTACTGGGTAGAGAGGAACCAGGCTATGACGAGTGGCCAGTCCTCTTCTGGCTATGCTGGGTAGAGAGGAACCAGGCTCTGAGGGGTGGCCAGTCCTCTTCTGGCTGTGCTGGGTAGAGAGGAACCAGGCTATGAGAGGTGGTCAGTCCTCTTCTGGCTGTGCTGGGTAGAGAGGAACCAGGCTATGAGGGGTGGTCAGTCCTCTTCTGGCTGTGCCGGGTGGAGAGGAACCAGGCTATGAGGGGTGGTCAGTCCTCTTCTGGCTGTGCCTGGGTGGAGATTATAAGAGTACATGGCCATTAAGGCCAAATCGTTCTTCAAGATGTTCAAATGTTCCTAGATGACCAGCAGGGTGAAATAATAATCACAGTGGTTATAGAGGTTGCAACAGGTCAGCACCTCAGGAGTAAATGTCAGGTTGCTTTTCATAGTTGAGCATTCAGAGGTTGAGGGAGGGAGGGAGGGAGGGGGTTGAAACTACAGTTTCGGGACAAGGTATCACGTCTGGTGAACAGGTCAGAGTTCATATCCTCAGTCAGACCAGTAGAAACTGGATCAGCAGCACAACAAGGTATCACGTCTGGTGGACAGGTCAGAGTTCATATCCTCAGACCAGTAGAAACTGGATCAGCAGCACAACAAGGTATCATGTCTGGTGAACAGGTCAGAGTTCATATCCTCAGTCAGACCAGTAGAAACTGGATCAGCATCACAACAAGGTATCATGTTTGGTGGACAGGTCATAGTTCATATCCTCAGTCAGACCAGTAGAAACTGGATTAGCAGCACTACAAGGTATCACGTCTGGTGAACAGGTCATAGTTCATATCCTTTTATGAAGATTTTTTTACGTTTATTCCCAAAATAAATATTAAGATGAATGCACTTACTGTAAATCTCTCTGGATAAGAGCATCTGCTAAATCAGGGGTTCTCAATCCGGGGTCTGTGGAGGTACTGCAGGGGTTCCACGGCACCCTGACTGTACTCGTTGCAATGTAAGACATTTGATAGAATTTTCACATGACACGACCACTTTGCCTACTCTTAATTTTTGCCTAATATAATGGAATGCATATTTTCTTTACCAATTCTGATCGTTGTTACAATAGGAATTTTGACAATATTACCGTTATATCAACACTCTCTTCACACCCGTTTAACAACTCTAAATAACTCTGGCATAGTAGGCATCAAGTCCCTTAACAATAATGTTGCCTACAACGTTGCATACAATGTTCATTTTCATCGAACACATATTACGCCCGAGATGTCTTCAATTGCCCAATTTATAGCCATGCCAAATTTAGGATAATTTTTTTAACAATGTGATGTTGTGCTCCCAAGGGAGAACTTGAAATAACATGATGTAGATAATTAAATAATCAAAAGAAAAACGTGTTAATTTTACACTCTTAGAAAAGAAGGTTCCTTATAGAACCAAAAAGGCTTCTATCACTTCCTTAATATATGGAACCACTAAAAGTTATATATATTTTGGGGTTCAGTGAAGAAGAACCTCTAGAGTTCTGATCAACGAATGGTGATTGTTTTGAGGATGTGAACCCAGCAGCCCTCCAGTGGTCAGATCAATTCCTCCCGTTTTTTCCAGCGCCCGGCCCGGTGTCACGTCCTGACCAGTATAGAGTATATTTGGTTATTGTAGTTTGGTCAGGACGTGGCAGAGGGGAGTTGATGTATGTTTATGGGGTTTGTCACTGGTCTATGTCTGTGTTTCTATGTCTAGTTAATTGGGGTTGGACTCTCAATTGAAGGCAGGTGTGTTGAGTTGCCTTTGATCGGGAGTCCTATATAGTAGGGTGTGTTTGTCTTTGTGTTTCGTGGGTAGTTGTTTTTTGCACTGCTAGTTATAGCCTGCGAAACTGTCTCCTGTCGTGTTGTCTGCATTTATTGTTTTTTCTTGATCAACGTGTTTCATAAACATGATGTTGAGCACACAACCTGCTGCGTATTGGTCCACGTTCTCCGACAGTGATTTTTGTCAGAAGACGAGGATCGTGACACCCGGGATATAAACCAGCCACCTTTCGACCACAGGTCCAACTTCTGCCACAGCTCCAACTCCTTAGCCACTGGGCGAAAACCTGAGTTAATCTTGGGGAATTTGCATAAATTAATCTGCCAAAATGAAGACAAAATGCTTTGGAGACAAACATGGTATCACTTGTTATACATAAGTATTATACATAAATCATTGCCAAAAGCACAAGACATATATTATTAATGGATTGATCATATAGAAATATAAAACATTATTTTTAAGGCACTTCCGGTTGGCACAGGAAGCTAAAAGTAAACACATATCCTCATTGGGGTAGGCTTTTACAGAATCCTGAGTTGAATACAGTGATTTTCACAAACTGCAGGTTTGGTGCATCAAAACACCTTTAGGGTGAATTTAACCACTTCCGGTTGCTCCAGGAAGCTTAGAATCAACACAGGTAGACCTCATAGTATAACATATGATCATTCAACAAGTCTCAAGTTACCTTAACTTCTCCTTTTGATACCTAGAAACATCTACATTAAATGAATTAGTGAAAAGTGAGTTAACATTCTAATGTGAATGATGATGATTTCTAATATTGTGTCTGGTTTCATCCATCAGATGTCTGTTATCTCACACTGGACCCAAACACAGTAGACAGACGCCTCTCTCTGTCTGAGGAGAACAGAAAGGTGACATGGAGGAGAGAGGAGCAGCCGTATCCTGATCACCCAGAGAGATTTGTGGGATGTAGACAGGTGCTGTGTAGAGAGGGTCTGACTGGGCGCTGTTACTGGGAGGCAGAGTGGAGTGGGAGGGAGGCTGTTATAGGAGTGACATATAAAGGAATCAACAGGAGAGGAGAGGTTAATGACTGTTGTCTTGGATGGAATGACAAGTCCTGGAGTCTGACCTGCTCTGACAACAGTTACTATGCCTGTCACGATAATAATTCCACTACCATAGACGTCCCCTCCTCCAGCTGGTATAATAATAACTCCACTACCATAGACGTCCCCTCCTCCAGCTGGTATAATAATAACTCCACTACCATAGACGTCCCCTCCTCCAGCTGGTATAATAATAACTCCACTACCATAGACGTCCCCTCCTCCAGCTGGTATAATAATAACTCCACTACCATAGACGTCCCCTCCTCCAGCTGGTATAATAATAACTCCACTACCATAGACGTCCCCTCCTCCAGCTGGTATAATAATAACTCCACTACCATAGACGTCCCCTCCTCCAGCTGGTATAATAATAACTCCACTACCATAGACGTCCCCTCCTCCAGCTGGTATAATAATAACTCCACTACCATAGACGTCCCCTCCTCCAGCTGGTATAATAATAACTCCACTACCATAGACGTCCCCTCCTCCAGCTGGTATAATAATAACTCCACTACCATAGACGTCCCCTCCTCCAGCTGGTATAATAATAACTCCACTACCATAGACGTCCCCTCCTCCAGCTGGTATAATAATAACTCCACTACCATAGACGTCCCCTCCTCCAGCTGGTATAATAATAACTCCACTACCATAGACGTCCCCTCCTCCAGCTGGTATAATAATAACTCCACTACCATAGACGTCCCCTCCTCCAGCTGGTATAATAATAACTCCACTACCATAGACGTCCCCTCCTCCAGCTGGTATAATAATAACTCCACTACCATAGACGTCCCCTCCTCCAGCTGGTATAATAATAACTCCACTACCATAGACGTCCCCTCCTCCAGCTGGTATAATAATAACTCCACTACCATAGACGTCCCCTCCTCCAGCTGGTATAATAATAACTCCACTACCATAGACGTCCCCTCCTCCAGCTGGTATAATAATAACTCCACTACCATAGACGTCCCCTCCTCCAGCTGGTATAATAATAACTCCACTACCATAGACGTCCCCTCCTCCAGCTGGTATAATAATAACTCCACTACCATAGACGTCCCCTCCTCCAGCTGGTATAATAATAACTCCACTACCATAGACGTCCCCTCCTCCAGCTGGTATAATAATAACTCCACTACCATAGACGTCCCCTCCTCCAGCTGGTATAATAATAACTCCACTACCATAGACGTCCCCTCCTCCAGCTGGTATAATAATAACTCCACTACCATAGACGTCCCCTCCTCCAGCTGGTATAATAATAACTCCACTACCATAGACGTCCCCTCCTCCAGCTGGTATAATAATAACTCCACTACCATAGACGTCCCCTCCTCCAGCTGGTATAATAATAACTCCACTACCATAGACGTCCCCTCCTCCAGCTGGTATAATAATAACCCCACTACCATAGACGTCCCCTCCTCCAGCTGGTATAATAATAACTCCACTACCATAGACGTCCCCTCCTCCAGCTGGTATAATAATAACTCCACTACCATAGACGTCCCCTCCTCCAGCTGGTATAATAATAACTCCACTACCATAGACGTCCCCTCCTCCAGCTGGTATAATAATAACTCCACTACCATAGACGTTCCCTCCTCCAGCTGGTATAATAATAACTCCACTACCATAGACGTCCCCTCCTCCAGCTGGTATAATAATAACTCCACTACCATAGACGTCCCCTCCTCCAGCTGGTATAATAATAACTCCACTACCATAGACGTCCCCTCCTCCAGCTGGCATAATAATAACTCCACTACCATAGACGTCCCCTCCTCCAGCTGGTATAATAATAACTCCACTACCATAGACGTCCCCTCCTCCAGCTGGTATAATAATAACTCCACTACCATAGACGTCCCCTCCTCCAGCTGGTATAATAATAACTCCACTACCATAGACGTCCCCTCCTCCAGCTGGTATAATAATAACTCCACTACCATAGACGTCCCCTCCTCCAGCTGGTATAATAATAACTCCACTACCATAGACGTCCCCTCCTCCAGCTGGTATAATAATAACTCCACTACCATAGACGTCCCCTCCTCCAGCTGGTATAATAATAACTCCACTACCATAGACGTCCCCTCCTCCAGCTGGTATAATAATAACTCCACTACCATAGACGTCCCCTCCTCCAGCTGGTATAATAATAACTCCACTACCATAGACGTCCCCTCCTCCAGCTGGTATAATAATAATCCCACTACCATAGACGTCCCCTCCTCCAGCTGGTATAATAATAACTCCACTACCATAGACGTCCCCTCCTCCAGCTGGTATAATAATAACTCCACTACCATAGACGTCCCCTCCTCCAGCTGGTATAATAATAATCCCACTACCATAGACGTCCCCTCCTCCAGCTGGTATAATAATAACTCCACTACCATAGACGTCCCCTCCTCCAGCTGGTATAATAATAACTCCACTACCATAGACGTCCCCTCCTCCAGCTGGTATAATAATAACTCCACTACCATAGACGTCCCCTCCTCCAGCTGGTATAATAATAACTCCACTACCATAGACGTCCCCTCCTCCAGCTGGTATAATAATAACTCCACTACCATAGACGTCCCCTCCTCCAGCTGGTATAATAATAACTCCACTACCATAGACGTCCCCTCCTCCAGCTGGTATAATAATAACTCCACTACCATAGACGTCCCCTCCTCCAGCTGGTATAATAATAACTCCACTACCATAGACGTCCCCTCCTCCAGCTGGTATAATAATAATAACTCCACTACCATAGACGTCCCCTCCTCCAGCTGGTATAATAATAACTCCACTACCATAGACGTCCCCTCCTCCAGCTGGTATAATAATAACTCCACTACCATAGACGTCCCCTCCTCCAGCTGGTATAATAATAACTCCACTACCATAGACGTCCCCTCCTCCAGCTGGTATAATAATAACTCCACTACCATAGACGTCCCCTCCTCCAGCTGGTATAATAATAACTCCACTACCATAGACGTCCCCTCCTCCAGCTGGTATAATAATAACTCCACTACCATAGACGTCCCCTCCTCCAGCCCCCACAGAGTAGGAGTGTATCTGGACTGGCCAGCCGGCACTCTATCCAGCGTTTAGGGTTGATTATGAATCCTCAGTGGAAATAATAACCTGACACACACACACACACACAAACACACACACACACACAAACACACACACACACTGGACACACACACACACACTGGACACACACACACACTGGACACACACACACACTGGACACACTGGACACACACACACACTGGACACACTGGACACACACACACACTGGACACACTGGACACACACACACACTGGACACACACACACACACTGAACACACACACACACACACACACACTGAACACACACACTGAACACACACACACACTGAACACACACACACACACACACTGAACACACACACACACACACACACACTGAACACACACACACACACACACACACACTGAACACACACACACACACTGAACACACACACTGAACACACACACACACACACACACACTGAACACACACACACACACACACACACACACTGAACACACACACACACACACACACACACACTGAACACACACACACACACACACACACACACTGAACACACACACACACACACTGGACACACACACACACACACACACTGGACACACACACACACACACACACTGAACACACACTGAACACACACACACACTCAACACACACACACTGAACACACACACACTGGGCACACACACACACACACTGGGCACACACACACACACACTGGGCACACACACACACACACTGGGCACACACACACACACACTGGGCACACACACACACACACTGGGCACACACACACACACACTGGGCACACACACACACACACACTGGGCACACACACACACACACTGGGCACACACACACACACACACTGGGCACACACACACACACACACTGGACACACACACACACACTGGACTCACACACACACACACTGGACTCACACACACACACACACTGGACTCACACACACACACACTGGACTCACACACACACACACTGGACTCACACACACACACACTGGACTCACACACACACACACTGGACTCACACACACACACACTGGACTCACACACACACACACTGGACTCACACACACACACACACTGGACTCACACACACACACACACTGGACTCACACACACACACACACTGGACTCACACACACACACACACACTGGACTCACACACACACACACACTGGACTCACACACACACACACACTGGACTCACACACACACACACACTGGACTCACACACACACACACACTGGACACACACACACACACACTGGACACACACACACACACCTGACACACACACACACACCTGACACACACACACACACTGGACACACACACACACACACACTGGACACACACACACACTGGACACACACACACACACACACTGGACACACACACACACACACACACACACACACACACACACACACACACACACACACTGGACAAACACACACACTGGACACACACAAACACACACACACACACACACACACACACTGGACAAACACACACACACACACACACACACTAGACAAACAAACACACACACACACACACACACACACACTGGACTCACACACACTGGACACACACACACACACTGGACACACACACTGGACACACACACACACACATACACACACAGGACACACTCTCACACACACACACACATGCGCATCTTCCTATAATTGTGAGGACCTTGACCCACGACCTCTTACAATAACACCGTTAGTCTTTCCACAAGACTCCCATGAAGTTATAGTGTGACGTTATGAGTCGACGTTAAAGTAACATTCTCACAACATACTGCACTTGTTTTATCCTGTTTTAGATGTATCCTCTGTTTTAAACATTTAAACTCTTACAATAACACTGTTAAAATACCAATGTGATCATTTCTTGTCTTTTATGTTGGAAAAACAAATTGTACAATTATATGTGGACATACGCTCCATAGTTGTACAAGTATACATGGTTATATTGTACTTTTCATAATAAAACATACTTGAAACAAGAAAAAGCATGTTAATTGTGAGAACAGTTTAGTTATTGATTTTACATCGTCTCTGTCAGGTTGACGTTTACCTGCGACTGGTTACATGAAACAAATATGAACTGAAATACAAAACAATTAACTATGTACAACAGAGTGTTGTGATGCAGGGTTACTATAACAACAGAGTGTTGTGATGCAGGGTTACTATAACAACAGAGTGTTGTGATGCAGGGTCACTATAGCAACAGAGTGTTGTGATGCAGGGTCACTATAGCAACAGAGTGTTGTGATGCAGGGTCACTATAGCAACAGAGTGTTGTGATGCAGGGTCACTATAGCAACAGAGTGTTGTGATGCAGGGTTACTATAGCAACAGAGTGTTGTGATGCAGGGTTACTATAGCAACAGGGTGTTGTGATGCAGGGTTACTATAGCAACAGGGTGTTGTGATGCAGGGTTACTATAGCAACAGAGTGTTGTGATGCAGGGTCACTATAGCAACAGGGTGTTGTGATGCAGGGTTACTATAGCAACAGGGTGTTGTGATGCAGGGTTACTATAGTAACAGAGTGTTGTGATGCAGGGTCACTATAGCAACAGAGTGTTGTGATGCAGGGTTACTATAGCAAAAGAGTGTTGTGATGCAGGGTTACTATAGCAACAGGGTGTTGTGATGCAGGGTTACTATAGCAACAGGGTGTTGTGATGCAGGGTTACTATAGCAACAGAGTGTTGTGATGCAGGGTCACTATAGCAACAGGGTGTTGTGATGCAGGGTTACTATAGCAACAGGGTGTTGTGATGCAGGGTTACTATAGCAACAGGGTGTTGTGATGCAGGGTTACTATAGCAACAGTGTTGTGATGCAGGGTTACTATCTCTGCTCTCTCTGCTCTCTCTCTACTCTCTGCTCTCTCTCTGCTCCCTGCTCTCTCTCTGCTCTCTCTCTGCTCTCTCTGCACTCTCTGCTTTTCCTGCTCTCTATGCTCTCTGTTCTCTCTGCTCTCTCGTCTCTCTCTCTTCTCTCTGCTCTCTCTCTCTTTTCTCTGCTGCTCTCTCTCTTTTCTCTGCTGCTCTCTCTCTTTTCTCTGCTCTCTCTGCTCTCTCTCTGCTCTCTCTCTGCTCTTTCTGCTCTCTCTCTCTGCTCTCTCTCTGCTCTCTCTCAGCCTGCTCCCTGCTCTCTCTCTGCTCTTTCTGCTCTCTCTCTCTGCTCTCTGCTCTGCTGCTCTCTCTCTGCTCTCTCTCTCTCTGCTCTGCTGCTCTCTCTCTTTTCTCTGCTCTCTGCTCTCTCTCTCTCTGCTCTCTCTCTCTGCTCTCTCTCTGCTCTCTGCTCTGCTGCTCTTTCTCTGCTCTCTCTCTTTCTCTGCTCTGCTGCTCTTTCTCTTTTCTCTGCCCTCGCTGCTCTCTCTCTGCTCTTTCTGCTCTCTCGCTCTGCTCTCTGCTCTCTTCTCACTCACTGCTCTCTGCTCTCTCTCTCTATTCTCTCTCTCTGTTTTCTGCTCTCTCTCTGCTCTCTCAGCCTGCTCCCTCTCTCTGCGCTCTCTCTCCCTCTGCTCTCTCTGTTCTCTGCGCTCTCTCTCGCTCTGCTCTCTCTGCTCTCTGCTCTCCCTCTGCTCTCTCTGCTCTCTCTCTCCCTCTGCTCTCTCTGCTCTCTCTCTCTCTGCTCTCTCTCTCACTGCTCTCTCCCTCTGCTCTCTCTCTCTGCTTTCCCTGCACTCTCTCTCTCTGCTCTTTGCTCTCTCTGCTCTCTCAGCCTGCTCTCTGTTCTCTGCTCTCTCTGTTCTCTGCTCTCTCAGCCTGCTCCCTCTCTCTTCTCTCTCTGCTCTCTCTCTCTGCTCTCTCTGCGCTCTCTCTCTCTGCTCTCTCTCTCTGCTCTCTCTCTCTCTCTTCTCTCTCTGCTCTCTCTGCTCTCTCTCTCTGCTCTCTCTGCGCTCTCTCTCTCTGCTCTCTCTCTCTGCTCTCTCTGCTCTCTCTCTCTCTCTGCTCTCTCTGCTCTCTCTCTCTGCTCTCTCTGCTCTCTCTCTCTGCTCTCTCTGCTCTCTCTCTCTGCTCTCTCTGCTCTCTCTCTTTCTGCTCTCTCCCTCTCTGCTTTCGTGTCTTTGGTTATGCCAGATTAAGTGATATGACATGCTATCCTATAAAATCCTTTCTCTGTAATTAATATCACCTGATTAGCTAATCATGTAAATGTAATTAACTAGAAAGTCGGGACACCACGGAAGAGTGTTTATAGAGCCATTATCTTCCGAATAAACTCTTAACCTGATGGGGATAGGGGGCAGTATTTGCACGGCCGGATAAAAAACATACCCGATTTAATTTGGTTACTACTCCTGCACAGTAACTAGAATATGCATATAATTAGATTTGGATAGAAAACACTCTATAGTTTCTAAAACTGTTTTAATGGTGTCTGTGAGTATAACAAAACTCATATGGCAGTCAAAACCCTGAGACAAATCCTAACAGGAAGTGGAACTCTGATGTGTGGAATCACTTTCAAGCCTTTGCCATTGAAACTCACAGGGACTTATTAATCATTTAGCACTTCCTAAGGCTTCCACTAGATGTCAACAGTCTTTACAAAGTGGTTTGAGTCTTCTATGGTAGAAACTGACCCAAAGAGAGGCTTGGGAAGTTGGTCACAGGGGGAGGGCCATTACTACTATGACGTCGGCGCCCATGGGAACCCTTTTGTTCCGAAACGTTTAGTAAGACAATGCAATCGTCCGCCTTGAATATTATTGAAGCTCTGGTTGAAAAAGGCCCTAAAGATTTATGTTATACAACGTTTGACATGTTTGAACGAACGTAAATATATATTTTTTGCACATTCGTGACGACATGTCCCGCGCGCTTCAGTACATTATGAGTAGCCTTCGGAACGCGCTAACAAGAAGGAACTATTGGGACATAAATTATTAACTTTTTCGAACAAAACTACATTTGTTGTGGACCTGGGATTCCTGGAAGTGCCTTCTGATGAAGATAATCAAAAGGTAAGGGAATATTTACAATAGTATATTTGATTTTAGATGGTTCCAAGATGGCGCTAACCTGTATCGCCTAGCCTATTTTTCTGAGCATATCACGTCGTTTATTGCAAAGTGTGATTTCCCAGTAAAGTTATTTTTAAATCTGGCAATGCGGTGCCAAATGGCCAAGAGGAGAAGACTGGGGGACACATGATGGAGGCAATGTCTGAAACCTATCGTCTTCACTCTTTTGAGTACCGGACTCCGGTTGCTTGGATGGATAGTCATGCTGTAGAGCGTGACCATTCTGGACTTCCTCCAGATGGTACCTAAGGGTGGTATTCTGCTGCATGGCAGAGTCCACTTGAGTACTTAGAGTACTGATTTTTGGACACGTGAGTGTCGCACTTGCTCCTTTCGGCTATAAAAAATGATACAGCTGTCTTTCATAAGATCAAACTGAACTAACTGCTATCTTGAAATGTTGAAAAAGTGTTTTTAAATAGGCATCCTATCATTTGAAAAATAATCGAAAGGCTAAGTGATTCTCCTCCTGACAAGAAGTTGACAGTCTTCAAACATAGTGCAAAAAAAGTGGGCATGAACATAGAATATTTTTGGGTCAAAAAAAAAAATATACAGCTGTCTTTAATAAGATCAAACTGAACTAACTGCTATCTTGAAATGTTGAAAAAGTGTTTTTAAATAGCTCAGTCTTATCACTCAATATAAGTCAAAATCTGTCACTTCCAGGAGTGCTCATTTTGTCAAAAATGAAAAAAATAACCCAACTCAAACATCTGCTACCTTGAAATGTCCAAAAAATGTATTTAAATGGGCCTACCAGACATCTTCTGGAGAGAAGAAGGCTCGATCTTCTCTCAAGAAGGACAATCTTCATACCATAAGATAGTTCTTCTTGAGAGAAGATAATGAGACGGTCAGGTAGAGAAGACCAGACAAATGGTCCACCCACACAGACCTTGTGGTGAAGAAATCAGAACAGCACCTCTTCAACCTCCGGAGGCTGAAACCACAGTGTCGCAACCACAGGGCTCTCCAGAGGGTGGTGCGTTCTGCCCAACATATCACCGGGGGCAAAGTGCCTGCCCTCCAGGACATCTACAGCACCTGGTGTCACAGGAAGGTCAAGAAGATCATCAAGGACCTCAGCCACCCAGAGGACCTCAGCCACCCAGAGGACCTCAGCCACCCAGAGGACCTCAGCCACCCAAAGGACCTCAGCCACCCAGAGGACCTCAGCCACCCAGAGGACCTCAGCCACCCAGAGGACCTCTGCCACCCAGAGGACCTCAGCCACCCGAGGACCTCAGCCACCCGAGGACCTCAGCCGCTGGTCACTTTAATAATGTTTACTGTTTTACCCACTTCATATGTATATACTGTATTCTAGTCCTGGTTCATCCTATATAACTACTGCTGTCCACTTCATATGTATATACTGTATTCTAGTCCTGGTTCATCCTATATAACTACTGCTGTCCACTTCATATGTATATACTGTATTCTAGTCCTGGTTCATCCTATATAACTACTGCTGTCCACTTCATATGTATATACTGTATTCTAGTCATGGTTCATCCTATATAACTACTGCTGTCCACTTCATATGTATATACTGTATTCTAGTCCTGGTTCATCCTATATAACTACTGCTGTCCACTTCATATGTATATACTGTATTCTAGTCCTGGTTCATCCTATATAACTACTGCTGTCCACTTCATATGTATATACTGTATTCTAGTCAAGGACTATCCTATTTAATTATTGCTGTCCACATACTATTCTTCAGATATACTACATATTTGATCCATATTACCTATACATCCCTTTACATTTATATATACACTACCGGTCAAACGTTTTAGAACAATTAAGGGTTTTTCTTTATTTGTACTATTTTCAACATTGTAGAATAATAGTGAAGACATCAAGACTATGAAATATCAGATATGGAATCATGTAGTAACCAAAAAAAGTGTTATATTTATATATTTTATATTTGAGATTCTTCAAAGTAGCCACCCTTTGCCTTGATGACAGCTTTGCACAATCTTGGCATTCTCTCAACCAGCTTCATGAGATAGTCACCTGGAATGCATTTCAATTAACAGGTGTGCCTTGTTAAAGTTAATTTGTGGAATTTCTTTCCTTCTAAATGCATTTGAGCAAATCAGTTGTGTTGTGACAAGGTAGGGTTGGTATACAGAAGATAGCTCTATTTGGTAAAAGACCAAGTCCTTATTATGGCAAGAACAGCTCAAATAAGCAAAGAGAAACGACATGAATGTAAAAATTAAGAAAAACCCTTGAATGAGTAAGTGTGTCCCAACATTTGACTGGTACTGTATATATATATATAAACTCCAGACTGGTTCTCTGTGTATATATATATCTATATATATATATATATACTCCAGACTGGTTCTGTGTATATATATATACTCCAGACTGGTTCTGTGTGTGTGTGTATATATATATATATATATATATATATATATATATATATATATATATATATATATATATATATATATATATATACTCCAGACTGGTTCTGTGTGTATATATATATACTCCAGACTGGTTCTGTGTATATGTGTGTGTATATATATGTGTGTATATATATACTCCAGACTGGTTCTGTGTGTGTGTATATATATATATATATATATATATATATATATATACTCCAGACTGGTTCTGTGTGTGTATATATATATATATATATATATATATATACTCCAGACTGGTTCTGTGTGTATATATATATACTCCAGACTGGTTCTGTGTATATGTGTGTGTGTATATATATGTGTGTATATATATATATATATATATATACTTCAGACTGGTTCTGTGTGTGTGTGTGTGTATATATATATATATATATATATATATATATATATATATATATATATATATATATATATATATATATATATATACACACATATATATATATACACACATATACACACAGTATATACTCAGTATATATATTTATATTCCAGGACTCCAACATTGCTCATCCTAATATTTCTATATTTCTTAATTCCTTTACTTTTTACTGTCACGTCCTGACCAGTAATAGGGGTTATTTGTTATTGTAGTTTGGTCAGGACGTGGCAGGGGGTGTTTGTTTTAGGCGGTTCGGGCTATGTATTTAGGTAGAGGGGTGTTTGGTTTATGTGGTTCGGGCTATGTATTTAGGTAGAGGGGTGTTTGGTTTATGTGGTTCGGGCTATGTATTTAGGTAGAGGGGTGTTTGGTTTATGTGGTTCGGGCTATGTATTTAGGTAGAGGGGTGTTTGGTTTATGTGGTTCGGGCTATGTATTTAGGTAGATGGGTGTTTGGTTTATGTGGTCCGGGCTATGTATTTAGGTAGAGGGGTGTTTGTTTTATGTGGTTCGGGCCTCTGATTGAAGGTCCTATAATTAGGAGTTTGTTTGTCATGGGGGTTTTGTGGCAGATTGTTGCTGTGTATAGCTTTGTTCCTTACTGGCCTGTTCTTTGTCCTTTAATAAAAGAAGATGAGTGTACATTTTCCCGCTGCGTCTTGGTCTAAACCCTACGACACCCGTGACATTTACATTAGGGTGTATTGTTAGATACTACTGCACTGTTGGAACCAGGAACACAAGCATTTCACTACACCCACAATAACATCTACTAAATATGTGTATGTGACCAATAACATTTTTATTTGATTGTATTTTTGAAAGTGTTACATAATTCTCAATCCGCTTTGCGTCGTGCCTAAAAACAGCACTTAGCCGTGGTACTGTATATTAGCCATATACTGTCACCACTTCCACCGAAGTCATTTCCTCTCCTTGTTCGGCGGTCGGCGTCACCGGTCTTCTAGTCATTGTCGATCCACTTTTTTTCATTTTCCATTTGTTTTGTCTTGTTTTCTTACACATCTGGTTTCCATTTCCATCATGAATTGTTGTGTATTTAACCCTCTGTTCCCCCCATGTCCTTGTGTGGAATTGTTTGTTTGTAAGTGCTTGTACTCTGTTACTGGTGCGCATTGGGTTTTGTACCCATGTAGGTTCGTTTTGTATTAAACTGCTCCGGCTATTACCTATCTCTGCTCTCCTGCGTCTGACTTCACTGCCACCAGGTCCGCAATCCTTACATATACCACACCTCCTCAGGCCTTATTGCTTATTAGAACACATAAGTGTATTATAAGGCATTATAAAGGTCATTAAAATAATTCTAATATGTACTTCATAGAAACGGTTACCCTTTATATTCTAATAACCTCACATTTTAAGATTCATTATTTCATTTATTCCACGTTAAGGGCTCTAACCAAGGAACAAGACTATTTGTCTCCCTCTTGCTGTTGCATGCAGTTCCTCTCTCTTCCTCCCTCCCTCTACCCCCACCCCTCTGGCAGAACCAGGAAGTCCCATCCCCCTTCACAAACTCTCTTCTGAGGAAACGAAACTGATCTGAGTCTCTGTGTCGTCTGTCTATGTGAGAGTGAACAACCGTCCAAATGGCTCAACAGGGAGTTCTGCTGGACCAGGACCAGTTCTGTTGTTCTGTCTGTCTGGATCTACTGAAGGAGCCTGTCACTACTGCCTGTGGGCACAGTTACTGTAGGAGCTGTATTGAGGGCTGCTGGGATCAGGATGTTCTGAAAGGGGTCTATAGCTGTCCTCAGTGCAGACAGACCTTCAGTCCGAGGCCTACGCTGAGTAAAAATAACATGTTGGCTGAAATGTTGAAAAAGTGTTTTTAAATAGGCATGCTATCATTTGAAAATTAGTTGAAAGGCTAAGTGATTCTCCTCCTGACAAGAAGTTGACAGCCTTCAAACATAGAATATTTTTGGGTCAAAAAAAGAATATACAGCTGTCTTTAGTAAGATCAAACATGTCAAACGTTGTATAGCATAAATAATTAGGGCCTTTTTTAACCAGAACATGAATAATATTCAAGGTGGACGAATGCATACTCTTTTATAACGTATTGGAACGAGGGTACCCAACATGAACTCGCGCGCCAGGTGTCTAATGGGCCATCATCGTTCCATGGCTCTTGTTCGGTCAGATCTCCCTCCAGAAGACTCAAAACACTTTGTAAAGGCTGGTGACATCTAGTGGAAGCAATAGGAAGTGCCAAAATATTCCTCAGCCCCTGTGTTTTTCAATGGGATAGGTTTAAAGGTAATACAACACATCAGGTATCCACTTCCTGTCAGAAAATGTCTCAGGGTTTTGCCTGCCAAATGAGTTCTGTTATACTCACAGACACCATTCAAACAGTTTTAGAAACTTTAGAGTGTTTTCTATCCATATATAATAAGTATATGCATATTCTAGTTACTGGGTAGGATTAGTAACCAGATTAAATCGGGTACATTTTTTTTTTATCCAGCCGTGCAAATACTGCCCCCTAGCCTTAACAGGTTAAAGGTAATTCAACACATCAGGTATCCACTTCCTGTCAGAAAATGTCTCAGGGTTTTGCCTGCCAAATGAGTTCTGTTATACTCACAGACACCATTCAAACAGTTTTAGAAACTTTAGGGTGTTTTCTATCCATATATAATAAGTATATGCATATTCTAGTTGCTGGGTAGGATTAGTAACCAGATTAAATCGGGTACATTTTTTTATCCAGCAGTGAAAATACTGCCCCCTAGCCCCAACAGGTTAAAGCATTGGGGGGGATTTTTCTTACACTAGTACATTATCTGTGTAAATGGCTTCTGTTGAGCCACTGAGTGTTTTACCTTCACATGGTGCAAAACAGGGAATCATTAAACAATGAAAACAGTTCTACAGAAGTACACTCTTCATCTGTACAAAGAGGACAATCATCACGCCGATGCATCAATCTCCGTCTTCTTAACCTGTTAGGGCTAGGGGGCAGTATTGACACGGCTGGATAAAAAACATACCCGATTTAATCTGGTTACCACTCCTACCCAGTAACTAGAATATGCATATGCTAGTTCTGAACGTCACATGCTAATGTAAAAAGCTGGTTTTTGATATAAATATGAACTTGATTGAACAAAACATGCATGTATTGAATAACATAATGTCCTAGGGTTGTCATCTGATGAAGATCATCAAAGCTTAGTGCTGCATTTAGCTGTCTTCTGGGTATATGTGACATTATATGCTAGCTTGAAAAATGGGTGTCTGATTATTTCTGGCTGGGTACTCTGCTGACATAATCTAATGTTTTGCTTTCGTTGTAAAGCCTTTTTGAAATCGGACAGTGTGGTTAGATTAACGAGAGTCTTGTCTTTAGAATGGTGTAAAATAGTCATATGTTTGAGAAATTGAAGTAATAGCATTTCTAAGGTATTTGAATAACGCGCCACAGGATTCCACTGGCTGTTACGTAGGTGGGACGATTTCGTCCCACCTACCCTAGAGAGGATAAACCGCAGCCGTCGACACAGCAGTTCTTAAAATTGGATGTAAACATAGACAACGCTGTATTAAAATTGTCAGTGTAGAGCACCAGTGAAAGGGATTTCGAAATGGGAGAAGTTAGGAGCAATTTATATAAGGACGGTATTTGGTATCATGATAAGTTACCAATACTACCTAAGTCATTGTTTAGAGATGCGGCAAGATTGACACATGGGCAGAGCCATGTGTCAACAGGGGGATAGTAGAGCAGGTTCGGAAACACTTTGTGGCCTATTGGATAACGAACTACTTAAAAAAAACATTTTTTATAATAGATAAGCATATTAAATGGGAAGAAGTGGTCACAACTTACTGGGTGGACACGATTAGGATAGTTGGTTTACTACGGGGGGCCAGCACAGAAAAAAATGTATGAAATTGTATGAAATGTATGCATTCACTACTGTAAGTCGCTCTGGATAAGAGCGTCTGCTAAATGACTAAAAATGTAAATGTAAAATGTAGGATCTCTCTCTTAAATAATGGATTACATTTTAGCTGATCAGGTAAACCATATAGAATGCCAGAGTTAGGGAGGCCAGAACAGGTAGACATAGAAGTTGAAGATACACTAACAGAACACATGGTTAACCAAACCCGTATGTCCGAGACTTTGTGTCCAACAGGTGAATTACAGGAGAAGATGATTCACTCAATCCAACCAGGAGACTGGGTGTGGATCCAGTCCCTGAGGAGAAAAGAACTGGAAGCAGCCACGGTGGGAGGGCCCATACCAAGTGTTCCTGGTAATAGCCTTTGTGGTGAGAATAGCTGAAAGAGCTACCTGGGTTCATATCACACATTGCGGGAGGGTAAGACACACTGACACTGTCGAACAATCACAGAGTTAGGAGAAGAACCGAATACCAATAAGGTTCGGGGGTTACCTCTCTAATGAAGATTCCCAAACCCGCCCGATCCTCACTGTGTGCGTTCATAGAAGTGCAAGTGTGGGTTGGCCTCTAGCCGGTGATATATTCTCCGGGAGGGGGTGGGGCTTTACAGGGGTACTGGTCAGTCTGAGCTGTCTGATTGTGGGAGCCATATTCCTAATACACCATGAACCACTCGAGAAGTCAGAAAGTTGTAACTTGACCCATAGTGTAGAAGATGAGGAGTTTTTATGGCCTAGGTACAAAAGGTCACTCGATCTGGATAAAAAGGAAGTGAGATTAGAGTTAGGGAAGGATGTCTCAATAGAGTTCTATGCAGACCAAATGGGGTCCCTAACCTCCTGGCAGTCTAGGACTCGGACTTCATGGGGAAGATATCTGTGTAGATCCCGGTGTAACTCATGGAATCATAGCTCACACAGAGAGAGAAGGCTATGTCAATCCACACACCCAATATAGAAACAGATGGAATATAGTGAAGGCCAGGGTTTTTGACTGCAATCCAGAGCAAGGGAAGTATTGCTTGAAGATAGGAATGACCATTAAAAGCATAAAGAAAGAGGATTTAGGGTTATGGTATGTTGGCCTTGACCAGACCATTGTCGACACTGCGGTACCATTCCGAGTAGTAGAGGTTAGGACAGGAGATAGTTCTACCGCCAGCCAGAATACCAGTAGTACCCCTGATAAAACGGACATTACCCGTGTAGTCATCCAGAGCCAAGGACCGGTGAGGATAGTTCAGACGAAAGATCTTAACCTGTTGGGTCTAGGGGGCAGCATTTGCACGTCTGGATAAAAAAAATGTACCCGATTTAATCTGGTTACTAATCCTACCCAGTAACTAGAATATGCATATACTTATTATATATGGATAGAAAACACTCTAAAGTTTCTAAAACTGTTTGAATGGTGTCTGTGAGTATAACAGAACTCATTTGGCAGGCAAAACCCTGAGACATTTTCTGACAGGAAGTGGATACCTGATGTGTTGTATTGACTTTAAACCTATCCCATTGAAAAACACAGGGGTTTAGGAATATTTTGGCACTTCCTATTGCTTCCACTAGATGTCACCAGCCTTTACAAAGTGTTTTGAGTCTTCTGGAGGGAGATCTGACCGAACAAGAGCCATGGAACGATGATGGCCCATTAGACACCTTGCGCGCGAGTTGATGTTGGGTACCCTCGTTCCAATACGTTATAAAAGAGTATGCATTCGTCCACCTTGAATATTATTCATGTTCTGGTTAAAAAAGGCCCTAATTATTTATGCTATACAACGTTTGACATGTTTGAACAAACGTAAATATATTTTTTCCCCTCGTTCATGACGAGAAGTCCGGCTGGCTTACATCATGTGCTAACGAGACGGAGATTTTTGGACATAAATGATGAGCTTTTTTGAACAAAACTACATTCGTTATGGACCTGTGATACCTGGAAGTGACATCTGATGAAGAGAATCAAAGGTAATGGATTATTTACATAGTATTTTCGATTTTAGATCTCCCCAACATGACGTCTAGTCTGTATCGCAACGCGTATTTTTCTGGGCGCAGTGCTCAGATTATTGCAAAGTGTGATTTCCCAGTAAGGTTATTTTTAAATCTGGCAAGTTGATTGCGTTCAAGAGATGTAAATCTATAATTCTTTAAATGACAATATAATATTTTACCAATGTTTTCTAATTTTAATTATTTAATTTCTGACGCTGACTTGACTGCCGGTTATTGGAGGGAAACGATTTCCTCAACATCAATGCCATAGTAAAACGCTGTTTTTGGATATAAATATCAACTTGATAGAACTAAAAATGCATGCATTGTCTAACATAATGTCCTAGGAGTGTCATCTGATGGAGATTGTAAAAGGTTAGTGCATCATTTTAGCTGGTTTTATGGTTTTGGTGACCCTGTCTTTGACTTGACAAAACATTACACACAACTCTTGTAAATGTACTGTCCTAACATACTCTAAATTTATGCTTTCGCCGTAAAACCTTTTTGAAATCGTAAAACGTGGTTAGATTAAGGAGATGTTTATCTTTCAAATGGTGTAACATAGTTGTATTTTTGAAAAATGTGAATTTTGACATTTATTTGGATTCAAATTTGCCGCTCTTGAAATGCACCTGCTGTTGATGGAGTGCACCACGGGTGGCACGCTAGCGTCCCACCTAGCCCCAAGAGGTTGAAGGTAGAGCAGGGCTTTATTATGGACAGACTTCTCCCATTCTTAGCTACTGTCGTATCAATATGTTTTGACCATGGCAGTTTACAATCCAGGGTTACTCCAAGCAGTTTAGTCACCTCAACTTGCTCAATTTCCACATTATTCATTACGAGATGAACAGGTGAGCAGTACGCGTCTATGTAATGAGAGCATGAACAGTGTGAGGACCGTTAAAACGTCTTAGGGCTAGGGGGCAGTTTTCGGAAGTTCGGAGAGTCTGGCGAGCCCAAAGTAAAATGCCTGTTACTCAGGCCCAGAAGCTATGCATATAATTGGTAGATTTGGAAAGAAAACACTCTGACGTTTCCAAAATTGTTAAAACTGTATGTGGTACTGTATGTGGATGATCAGGGCTTTATTCAGAAAAAGTTTCTTGGGCTACTTTGATTTGCCAAGTGGGCGAGATGTGAATTCCGTGTTTAATTTCATGGACAAACTTGTTGTTCAAACCTACGATGGCTCACCTTCAAGGGAACGTATCTGCTATTTGTATTTCCAGCTAAGTCCCCTCCTGTTCCATGGTTTAACAAGCGATGACCACTCTACTTCCATTGTCAACTAACTCCTCACATGAACTGGAAGCCACGTCTCATGTGGCCCACTCAACCACTGGCACATTGAATGTTTCCTCTCCAAGCACGGTGAGGGAACCCCTGTTAATTTTCTCTCATTACTTTATGTAGAGTCAATCACAAACACAATCACATTATTACACATCTATGATTTGACTCCTTGCTTGGACTAACTCATTCTTAGCTCTTTTGTCTCACTGTGTAGTGTTTTTGTGTTGTCTTCCCAGTCAAACCCTGCCCTGCACTGGTCAAGCCTCTGAACACCTCAACTCATGCCTCATACCCTCATTCAATCACTGCTGTGATCCCTTCCCAAAATGGTGTAAGTAGCCCTCTCATTCCTATTCCCCATAATATTGTACTATAAGTGTCTTTATTAAATGCTTTAGGTTAAAATAATTACTCTTTGACGATTTTTGAAACACATTTTTGACATCTCTGTGCGTTCTGCTCCTATACTGTGGGTCTCCCATCCTCCTCAACAACAGACATGTCTAATAACGTGTAATACAATTCATCATTAATAATTCTGCAAGTTTTCTGTTTTCAGAAGCCTGATTCTACTCACTGTGGTAGTGTGGAAGTGTTGAGCTGTATTATTTGGCCTGTGGTCCTGTTGTCCCCAGTCCCAGTGGTGAAGATAATGTCTTAATTGAGCTTCTTGTCTGTGACTGAGATACGTAATCTGCACATTTACTAAAACGTCAGCTCTCATCTCTCCCAATGTTCTCAATGTCAAACAATGAAGGCCGGGTAGTTTTTTTTCATGATTGCAACCCAGGTCATTTTAGTCGGCTGGACCTCGCTACATATTCGTCGCCAGACCCACTGGCTCCAGGTCATCTACAAGTCTATGCTAGGTAAAGCTCTGCCTTATCTCAGCTCACTGGTCACGATAACAACACACACTCGTAGCAAGCGCTCCAGCAGGTACATCTCACTGGTCATCCCCAAAGCCAACACCTCCTTTGGCCGCCTCTCCTTCCAGTTCTCTGCTGCCAATGACTGGAATGAATTGCAAAAATCGCTGAAGCCGGAGACTTATTGCTCCCTCACTAACTTTAAACATCAGCTATCTGAGCAGCTAACCGATCGCTGCAGCTGTACATAGTCCATCTGTAAATAGCCCAACCAATCTACCTACCTCATCATTGTTTTTATTTACTTTGCTGCTCTTTTGCACACCAGTATCACTACTTGCACATCATCATCTGCTCATCTATCACTCCAGTGTTAATCTGCTAAATTGTGATTACTTTGCTACTATGGCCTATTTATTGCCATAAGTCCTCACGCCATTTGCACAACCTGTATATAGACTTTTTTTTAAATTTTGTGTTGACTGTACACTTGTTTATTCTATGTAACTCTGTGTTGTTGTTTCTGTCACACTGCTTTGCTTTATTCTTGGCCAGGTCGCAGTTGTAAATGAGAACTTCTCAACTAGCAACCTTGTTAAATAAAGTTGAAATAATAAAAATAAAAATATCCTATATCATAATGAGTCAGATTACATGGAGAGGGGGGACCTGATCCTAGATCATAATGAATCAGATTACATGGAGAGGGGGGACCTGATCCTATATCATAATGAATCAGATTACATGGAGAGGGGGGGACCTGATCCTAGATCATAATGAATCAGATTACATGGAGAGGGGGGACCTGATCCTAGATCATAATGAATCAGATTACATGGAGAGGGGGGACCTGATCCTAGATTATAATGAGTCAGATTACATGGAGAGGAGGGACCTGATCCTAGATCATAATGAGTCAGATTACATGGAGAGGGGGGACCTGATCCTAGATCATAAATAATCAGATTACATGGAGAGGGGGGGACCTGATCCTAGATTATAATGAGTCAGATTACATGGAGAGGGGGGACCTGATCCTAGATCATAATGAATCAGATTACATGGAAAGGGGGGGACCTGATCCTAGATTATAATGAGTCAGATTACATGGAGAGGGGGGGACCTGATCCTAGATCATAATGAATCAGATTACATGGAGAGGAGGGACCTGATCCTAGATCATAATGAATCAGATTACATGGAGAGGGGGGACCTGATCCTAGATCATAATGAATCAGATTACATGGAGAGACGGATATATATAATATAGGCTACTATTTTTTAAATATTTAATATGCCATAAACTATTGTTTTTTTAACAGTTTCATTAATTCATTGTAATTAACTTAATCATTATGACACACCCCTCTCTATTGTCATTGGTTGCACTAATTGCACTGTTTGTCAACATAACCTGGTTCAAGTATTGATGACATCACCCTGAAGAAGGCACAGTGATGCTGAAACGTTGGTAAATACCCAATAAATTACTGGGAGTTTATATATGGAGTGTGGGATTCTCTTTATTTTGATAGTTTATAACTCTTATGTAGTTGCCATCTTTTTGTGTTTTTCAGGCAGCCTGGGAAAGAACTGAAAAAACTCACTAAAGAGTCAAGACAGAGACACCAGAAAGACCCAAGAAGACTTGGACGCAGCATCAGAGGACAGAGAGGGATGTTCAGAACTCACTCAGTCTGGTCAGTTGGTGAGGGTAGACTTGGAGGCTGCTTACCTGACACGAAGTCTGGAGGACATGGAGGAAGTCCCCCCTCCTCTCCCCTACCTTCCCTATACCCCCCTCCTCTCCCCTACCTTCCCTATACCCCCCTGTCCCCTACCTTCCCTATACCCCCCTCCTCTCCCCTACCTTCCCTATACCCCCTCCTCTCCCCTACCTTCCCTATACCCCCCTCCTCTCCCCTACCTTCCCTATACCCCCTCCTCTCCCCTACCTTCCCTATACCCCCCCCTCTCCTCTACCTTCCTATACCCCCTCCTCTCCCCTACCTTCCCTATACCCCCTCCTCTCCCCTACCTTCCCTATACCCCCCTCCTCTCCCCTACCTTCCCTATACCCCCCTCCTCTCCCCTACCTTCCCTATACCCCCCCCTCTCCCCTACCTTCCCTATACCCCCTCCTCTCCCCTACCTTCCCTATACCCCCTCCCCTACCTTCCCTATACCCCCTCCTCTCCCCTACATTCCCTATACCCCCTCCTCTCCCCTACATTCCCTATACCCCCTCCTCTCCTCTACCTTCCCTATACCCCCTCCTCTCCCCTACCTTCCCTATACCCCCTCCTCTCCCCTACCTTCCCTATACCCCCTCCTCTCCTCTACCTTCCCTATACCCCCTCCTCTCCCCTACCTTCCCTATACCCCCCCTCCTCTCCCCTACCTTCCC
Source organism: Salmo salar (assembly GCF_965601325.2). NCBI lineage: Eukaryota > Metazoa > Chordata > Actinopteri > Salmoniformes > Salmonidae > Salmo > Salmo salar. The sequence goes on from NW_027675413.1 coordinate 757,003, forward strand.
TATACCCCCTCCTCTCCCCTACCTTCCCTATACCCCCTCTTCTCCCCTACCTTCCCTATACCCCCTCCTCTCCCTTATACCCCCTCCTCTCCCCTACCTTCCCTATACCCCCTCCTCTCCCCTACCTTCCCTATACACCCTCCTCTCCCTTATACCCCCTCCTCTCCCCTATAACCCCTCCTCTCCCCTACCATCCCTATACCCCCCTCCTCTCCCCTACCTTCCCTATAACCCCTCCTCTCCCCTACCTTCCCTATACCCCCTCCTCTCCCCTATCTTCCCTATACCCCCTCCTCTCCCCTACCTTCCCTATACCCCCTCCTCTCCCCTACCTTCCCTATAACCCCTCCTCTCCCCTACCTTCCCTATACCCCCCTCCTCTCCCCTACCTTCCCTATACCCCCTCCTCTCCCCTACCTTCCCTATACCCTAATCCTCCTCCCCCCTACCTTCCCTATACCCCCCCTCCTCTCCCCTACCTTCCCTATACCCCCTCCTCTCCCCTACCTTCCCTATACCCTCCTCCTCTCCCCTACCTTCCCTATACCTCCCCTCCTCTCCCCTACCTTCCCTATACCCCCTCCTCTCCCCTACCTTCCCTATACCCCCTCCTCTCCCCTACCTTCCCTATACCCCCTCCTCTCCCCTACCTTCCCTATACCCCCCCTCCTCTCCCCTACCTTCCCTATACCCCTCTCCTCTCCCCTACCTTCCCTATACCCCCTCCTGTCCCCTACCTTCCCTATACCCCCTCCTCTCCTCTACCTTCCCTATACCCCCTCCTCTCCCCCACCTTCCCTATGCCCCCTCCTCTCCCCCACCTTCCCTATACCCCCTCCTCTCCCCTACCTTCCCTATACCCCCTCCTCTCCCCTACCTTCCCTATAACCCCTCCTCTCCCCTACCTTCCCTATAACCCCCTCCTCTCCCCTACCTTCCCTATACCCCCCTCCTGTCCCCTACCTTCCCTATACCCCCCCCCATTATGTTGGAACATCATGTTTATTTTTTTGAATCTTGTCTTTGTTTGTGATCAGGTTAGAAGAGAATGACTCCTCAACCCAAGAGGCCCTGGAGCAGCTGTGATCAGGTTAGAAGAGAATGACTCCTCAACCCAAGAGGTCCTGGAGCAGCTGTGATCAGGTTAGAAGAGAATGACTCCTCAACCCAAGAGGCCCTGGAGCAGCAGTGTGGAAACATTTGGGGAAATTTAAGGAAGGTTTCCTGGTAAAGAGGATTGACTGTTACGTAAAGGGTCAGAGCCACTGAGTGGACAAAATATTAAGGATACCTTCCTAATATTGAGTTGCGCCTGGTCAGTTTGTCATGGAAAGAAAGGTGTCCTTAATGTTTTGTGTAAATTACATAATAACTATACATTTATGGATTGATTTATATAGCCTATTGTTTTCTATTTATTCAACCTGCCATCTACCCACCTGGGGACTGAGGGTTATGAGAGAACCCCCACATCACTAGCTTCTCTTTATTCAACCTGCCATCTACCCACCTGGGGACTGAGGGTTATGAGAGAACCCCCACATCACTAGCTTCTCTTTATTCAACCTGCCATCTACCCACCTGGGGACTGAGGGTTATGAGAGAACCCCCACATCACTAGCTTCTCTTTATTCAACCTGCCATCTACCCACCTGGGGACTGAGGGTTATGAGAGAACCCCCACATCACTAGCTTCTCTTTATTCAACCTGCCATCTACCCACCTGGGGACTGAGGGTTATGAGAGAACCCCCACATCACTAGCTTCTCTTTATTCAACCTGCCATCTACCCACCTGGGGACTGAGGGTTATGAGAGAACCCCCACATCACTAGCTTGCAGGTTCTGCAGCCTTGTAAAGATAAGGAGGGGATGAATGGGAGGCAGGTTGGCATTTATTGTCATGAATCTTGCCCTGGAGGCAGGTTGGTATTTATTGTCATGAATCTTGCCCTGGAGGCAGGTTGGCATTTATTGTTATGAATCTTGTTCTGGAGGCAGGTTGGCATTTATTGTCATGAATCTTGTTCTGGAGGCAGGTTGGCATTTATTGGTATGAATCTTGCCCTCTAGGCAGTTCAGCAAAGTATTCACTAGCTGGCACAGGCACAAAGTAATACAATCAGATTTTAATCCTTACCTCAACCCTAACCACACTGCTAATCCTTCCCTTAAATTAAGACCATAAAACAACATTATTTTCCACAGCCAATTCTGACTTTGCAGCTGACATATCTAGAGGAAATCGCACAGTTCTGCCTCCAGGTCAAGATTCATGACAAACGTCAACATGAGACAGGGAGAAGCAATGTAAAAATCAATAACGAAATTGTTTTCACAATAAACATGCTTTTTCTTGTTTCAAGTATGTTTTATTATGAAAAGTACAATATATCCATGTATACTTGTACAACTATGGAGCGTATGTCCACATATAATTGTACAATTTGTTTTTCCAACATAAAAGACAAGAAATGATCACATTGGTATTTTAACAGTGTTATTGTAAGAGTTTAAATGTTTAAACAGAGGATACATCTAAAACAGGATAAAACAAGTGCAGTATGTTGTGAGAATGTTACTTTAACGTCGACTCATAACGTCACACTATAACTTCATGGGAGTCTTGTGGAAAGACTAACGGTGTTATTGTAAGAGGTCATGGGTCAAGGTCCTCACAATTATAGGAAGATGCGCATGTGTGTGTGTATGTGTCCTGTTTGTGTGTGTGTGTGTGTGTGTGTGTGTGTGTGTGTGTGTGTGTGTGTGTGTGTGTGTGTGTGTGTGTGTCCAGTGTGTGTGTGTCCAGTGTGTGTGTGTGTGTGTGTGTGTGAGTCCAGTGTGTGTGTGTTTGTTTGTCTAGTGTGTGTGTGTGTGTGTGTGTGTTTGTTTTTGTCCAGTGTGTGTGTGTGTGTGTGTGTTTGTCCAGTGTGTGTGTGTGTGTTTGTCCAGTGTGTGTGTGTGTGTGTGTTTGTCCAGTGTGTGTGTGTGTGTGTTTGTCCAGTGTGTGTGTGTGTGTGTGTTTGTCCAGTGTGTGTGTGTGTGTGTGTTTGTCCAGTGTGTGTGTGTGTGTGTCCAGTGTGTGTGTGTGTGTGTCCAGTGTGTGTGTGTGTGTGTTTGTCCAGTGTGTGTGTGTGTTTGTCCAGTGTGTGTGTGTGTGTGTGTGTGTGTGTTTGTCCAGTTTGTGTGTGTGTGTTTGTCCAGTGTGTGTGTGTGTGTGTTTGTGTGTGTGTTTGTCCAGTGTGTGTGTGTGTGTGTGTTTGTCCAGTGTGTGTGTGTGTGTGTGTTTGTCCAGTGTGTGTGTGTGTGTGTTTGTCCAGTGTGTGTGTGTGTGTGTGTGTTTGTCCAGTGTGTGTGTGTGTGTGTGTGTTTGTCCAGTGTGTGTGTGTGTGTGTGTGTTTGTCCAGTGTGTGTGTGTGTGTGTGTGTGTTTGTCCAGTGTGTGTGTGTGTGTGTGTGTTTGTCCAGTGTGTGTGTGTGTGTGTGTGTGTTTGTCCAGTGTGTGTGTGTGTGTGTGTGTGTTTGTCCAGTGTGTGTGTGTGTGTTTGTCCAGTGTGTGTGTGTGTGTTTGTCCAGTGTGTGTGTGTGTGTGTGTGTGTGTCCAGTGTGTGTGTGTCCAGTGTGTGTGTGTCCAGTGTGTGTGTGTGTGTGTGTCCAGTGTGTGTGTGTGTGTGTCCAGTGTGTGTGTGTGTGTGTGTCCAGTGTGTGTGTGTGTGTGTCCAGTGTGTGTGTGTGTGTGTCCAGTGTGTGTGTGTGTGTGTCCAGTGTGTGTGTGTGTGTGTCCAGTGTGTGTGTGTGTGTGTCCAGTGTGTGTGTGTGTGTGTCCAGTGTGTGTGTGTGTCCAGTGTGTGTGTGTGTCCAGTGTGTGTGTGTTTGTCTAGTGTGTGTGTCCAGTGTGTGTGTGTCTGTGTGTATCCAGTGTTTGTGTGTGTGTGTGTCCAGTGTGTGTGTTTGTCCACTTTGTTTGTCCAGTGTGTGTGTGTGTCCAGTGTGTGTGTGTGTGTGTGTGTGTATTTTTGTTTGACCAGTGTGTGTGTGTGTGTGTCCAGTGTGTGTGTGTGTGTGTGTGTGTGTGTGTGTGTGTCCAGTGTGTGTGTGTGTGTGTGTGTGTCCAGTGTGTGTGTGTGTATGTGTGTGAGTGTGTGTGTGTTTTCATTTGTCCAGTGTGTGTGTGTGTGTGTAAGTGTGTGTGTGTGTGTGTGTGTGTGTGTGTGTCCAGTGTGTGTGTGTGTGTGTGTGTGTGTGTGTGTGTGTGTGTGTGTGTCCAGTGTGTCCAGTGTGTGTGTGTGTGTGTGTGTCCAGTTATTATTTCAGGGACACTGAGTCGCCACCATCATAAACCCTAAATCCTGGATAGAGGGGCTCAGTGAATGTGGAGGTGAATGTGATCAGGTGGGTCAGTGTGTCAGAGGAGGCTCTATAGAAGGACAGAGTGCCGGCTGACCAGTCCAGATACACTCCTACTCTGTGGGAGCTGGAGGAGGGGACGTCTATGGTAGTGGAGTTATTATTATGCCAGGCAGAGTAACTGTTGTCAGAGCAGAACAGACTCCAGGACTTGTCATTACATCCAAGACAACAGTCATCACCCCCTCCTCTCCTGCTGATTCCTTTATATGTCACTCCTATACCAGCCCCCATTATCCCACTCCACTCTACCTCCCAGTAACAGCGCCCAGTCAGACCCTCTCTACACAGCACCTGTCTACAGTCCTCAAATCTCTCTGGGTGATCAGGATACGGCTGCTCCTCTCTCCTCCATGTCACCTTTCTGTTCTCCTCAGACAGAGAGAGGAGTCTGTTTACTGTGTTTAGGTCCAGTGTGAGATCACAGACATCTGATGGATGAAACCAGACACAATATTAGAAATCATCATCATTCACATTAGAATGTTAACTCACTTTTCACTAATTCATTTAATGTAGATGTTTCTAGGTATCAAAAGGAGAAGTTAAGGTAACTTGAGACTTGTTGAATGATCATATGTTATACTGTATGGTAATATAATACACACTTATTCACATTAATTACACACACACACACACACACACACACAGCAACTCTTTGTAAACGTTGGTGTCCCTGATTTCTGCTTCTGTAGAACTACAGATGATATTTAATATGACCAAGTCAGTAATGATGGTGGTCTTTGACTTAACTTGAATTAAGACTTATTCTTAGTCATATTCTTCACAGCAGTCAACACTCACATTTTCTAAGTCCAGGTTTCATTCTGTTCTCTCCACCATGTTCCACACTGTAGCAGTAAGCAGAAGAACAGACAGTCATTGAGGGATACACCTGAACTCACACACACACACACACACACACACACACACACACACACACACACACACACACACGCACACGCACACGCACTGGTCAAGCGTTGGTAAGAGCGTTTTCAGTGTTTGTGTCCAGTGTGTGTGTGTGAGTTCAGTATGTGTGAGTGTCCTGTGTGAGTGTGTGTGTGTCCAGTGTGTGTGTGTGTGTCCAGTG